>NW_015660893.1:370948-379580 GCF_001515625.1 Sinocyclocheilus rhinocerous
ACTGGAGCTGCTTCAGTGATCACGCATCAGTTGTCTCTCAAAGGTAAGGCAGCAGCAGACGTTGCTTAAGTTGCAATAGATCCCAATCCACTAACGTTACTCTGAAGTTGCAAAACACCTCAATATTATCTATGATTTCCGCGATGCAGAAAATGTGGACGGAATCGCGGAATCCAGTCATATAAATGGAATTTACTGTATAACGCGTAATGTCACGGAATTTGTCAAAGTTTGAATGAATTAATCAAAAGTAGGTCAGTACACTTAAATAGAGTAGCGATATGGACTAGTATCTGTAAATATTAAGCTGCAAAAATACTATTTAAATATGAATCCTGCATGTTCTGTGTGTCTCTGTGTATGTAAATGGCACAGACGCACGGTTTTGTTTTCTACACATATGCAGTGATTTCAGCTTCTGTCGTCTCATGAGGACATAAATACATGAACAATCTCCAGAACTGCTGACTCCCTCTGAGAGTCACTTCATGATCATTTGACAGTTTCATTTGAGTAAAACTATTGCAGTATTTTCCACAGACTTAAACTCTATTTCTGTCAGGACCACTATCGTCAAAAATGATTGACAATTAGCATACAGTTTGGATTGGCGGTATGGTTCTGTTCTGGGCAAGAACTCCCTGCGCATCCATGCAGCCTAGCATGGATGAGAGCAGGGAGAGCAGCAATAACCCCCCAGGGTAAACAGAACAGAACCAACATAAACAGCAGGCAACTATTTTTACAGCTACATTATTGTTCCAGCCACAATTAATCACAACAGTGTATATACAATTACAAATGATTATATATAAATTGTCAGTTTGTTGTTTTATACACATGCACACAGACATTATTTCATACATGACATAGTCGTGAGATGCAAGAAACATAGACATATGGCAAGAAATCTGTAGACGCGCCCATAACAACAAAATACAATATTTTTATTGAACCTTTTCTGATAAGAAGTGTGCGCTGCAAACGTGAGCATTTTTGACGATCCTTTCTGTCCAGTCTGCTCGTTTTATTGCGTTTAACCACAGCTGTCGTCGGTTTTTTTGTCTGGCAGTGGCAGCAGATATGTGATCAAATTTCTAATTTGAGGCTGTATTACGTCGATTCTGGCACCCAACATCACAACAAGATGATATTTTAAGCTCCTTTTGTAGCCGAACCTGCGCTGGTTTGAATGGGCCGCCTCCAGTTTCCCCTTTGTTTTGCTGCCTCCAGCTAGCGCTGTGACGTCGGCTGACCCTAGTTAGCTGTGGTTGGTCTGGCCGTGCGTCACTCAGAACACAACAGGGCAATCAGAAGCGAGGCTCATGAATATTATTTAGACAGGCCAAAATCTACCTGTTCTCAGCAGAGCTCCTGAGAAGGGAGCTGTAAAATATATATTGAGATGGGTTTTGGTACTTATACCGCAAATATATATTCTTAAGGACATCAAAACCTCAAATAAAACTCCAGAAAGGTGTACAATATGGGACCTTTAAAATGGGTGTGGAAAGAGACATTCTAAATTTAAAATATAGTTGCAGTCATTGGGGTCCAGGCACCAATAGCCCACATGGATGATTACTGTGGCTGCCGTGTGTTTTGAGTTTGAGCTCTGTCAAGTTAATTCTTTATCGTCTATTTTTTATCTTAAAATCAACTTTATACACCATCTTTTTCGTTTCTATAATGTGTGAATATATCCCCTATCGTATTCTACAACAAAAACAATCAGAGCACCTTGTTATCACTAGTTTTATTTTGATTTCCCAACTCCGCTATTAGCTTATAGCCCGTTAGCATCGCCAGCATGGTTGCCGCTAATCTCGCTTACATTGCTAATACTCTATTCACACACATTACCATTGTTTTACTCACTGTTACTTGCTTTAATGGCAGATGTGTGTCTACCTTTGAGTGCAGGTGAGGACATGTTCGAGCTGGAGGCCATGGAGAGGCAGATCCGCGACCTGGTGGAGAGGCAGACCCAGCTGAGGGAGCGGAGAGCCGTGTTGGAAACATCCCGGGCTGACGCTCACAAGTCCGTGGTAATTATACAGCGCGCTGCTAACAGTCCCACCACCTTTACTCCGTGTGTTTCTCTGCACAGGCCCGGTGCACACAGGACGCGATCTTCCCAGATGTCCTTCACTCCGGCGCCGGGACACCACGGACCCTGGGTGCAGCCGCAGCGGAAGACGCGAGCCAGGCCCCGGGCGACGACCTCTCCCCCTCCGCCGCCTCAGGTCTTCGAGATCTCCACCCGGAACCACTTCGCTCCCCTCCGCGACTTCGATCCATTCCGCGAGTCGGAACACGACGCTGTGATCGTCGGAGACTCCATCGTCCGGCACGTCCGTGCTACGTTAGCTGAAGGTAAAGTGCACACTCACTGTTTCCCTGGTGCTCGTGTTCTCGATGTTTCTGCGCAGATGCCCGTGATCCTGAAGGGCGACGAGAGTATCGGCGCGGTTGTGCTTCACGCGGGGGTTAACGACACCAAGCTGCGGCAGACGGAGACACTGAAGAGGGACTTCAGGAGCCTGATCGAGACGGTGCGCCGCACATCGCCCGCGACGACGATCATCGTGTCAGGACCGCTTCCCACGTATCGACGAGGACACGAAAGGTTCAGTAGACTTTTTGCTTTAAATGAATGGTTATTGTCATGGTGTACTGATTGTAAACTACATTGGCACAATCATCAGAGATGGACCAGTCATAAGTAGTTATTTGTGTAAATGCAATGCAAAACTAGAATTCAAAACATTGGCATTTTTTTCATTTTTTCTGGCCTCTAGATCCAATTTTCCTGACTTGGAGATCCAATCTAACATTTTTGGCATAATCGACATGATGTCTGCACAATCTGATGTCTGCACAATTTTGAAATTTTTACAGAGAACTCTTTACAACAACAACAATCTGAAAATTTGAAATCAGACAACACTCTTTCCATAAACATGTATGATTTTTAAACACATTTGAACTCCACGGAATCTACCAAAGTGACTGCACCATCTTTCTTCAAAATGAAATAAACCCCCACTTCCTGTTTATCTTACTAAATAAGAGCTGCTAGTGTTTCCACAGCATCGTTATCTCAAGAGATTCGAGCTATTCAAGGGGTCAGTTTTGAGCATTGCAAAAGTAACATCAGTTAATCTTACTGAAAATGCTTTCTGGCATTAACAATATTTCTAAATGACACATACAACTATTATGATAATGTGTTTAGTTTAGAAAACTTAACATAACTCCCTAGTTAATTTCATATCTCCCACACATTTTCAAAACATTCATAAATATTTGTCACATTTCCATACAAAAATCCTCTGTCCAGTGCGGAGCTGGTATAAAGCTAAAAGATGTCTTTACTGTGCCACCCCTGCAGCCACAATTCAGAGATCCCTTGGTCCTTTGACCTCGAAATTACCCAGCTTTATATACCTCTTGCTCCTCATAGGCTTTGAAATTCATCCAATGTCAGCTTCCATTCAGAGCTCTTAAATATTGCTCTCATTTTAGACAAGTCCAGCTGTCAAACTGTAGAACGGAAACTTAAACTTCAGTTAATGCACTTTGCTTTAAATAGCCATTGATATGCTGGGCAACCACTACATGCTAAATGCCATGCACTAAAACTTCCAACTAGGTTAATGCAGAGGAATTCTTTAATGTAGAGAAAAAAGTTCAGAAGGAAGTGTGTGTGTGTGTGGGGGGGGGATGTACATGTTTGTTTGATTGTTGTTGTTGCTGGTGTGTGTGTGTGTGTGTGTGTGTGTGTGGACCTGGAAGGCAAATTTATTGCATCTCTGGCCAGGCCCAAAGTTTCAGTAAGGGAAATGAGTAGCAGTTGAGAGGAGAGGGAGACAGAGAGACACAGAGGGTGAATAACAGTGAGAAAGAGAGAATGCAAATTCAGATGAGGGAGCTCTGTGTGCTTTTTTTGGAAGTGCTGATTGAAACCAGCTGTGCCTGTTGGGCTCTTCGGCTCTTGCAACGTGACTCTACAGTATGCTGACTTTAGGATGGCCTGCTAACATTAAATTTATATCACTCACTTATTCTCATTCAATCATAATGCAGTGTCAACTTTGAAGGTCCTTTAAAACAGTGTTTGTTAGCCCTGTTCCTAGAGTTGCTACAACGGTATTTGTATTTCTCACCAAATTCATCCTGATGTTTCTGCTCCTCTGCACAGTTCTGCTCATAGTTTTTTTTTTCTCTTTCTTTTGGCAAATTTCATCATATGCATAAACCTGGTGGTCTAGAGCAGGGCTTTTCAGACAAGGCTTTGTGAAATCCTAACTGCAGAGGGTCCATCAGTTGATGAAAAGCTAATAATTAATTAACTAAAATGTAAAATCATATGAAGAGGTCTAATCAAAATAAAATTGAAATCATGATACATCTTAGTGAGATAATCAAATCAAATGCTGTAACTTAGGTTACTGATAAGTAAAGTAGTTGTTGTAGTAGTTATGTTTAGGTATTGGGTAGGGTTAAGGGATCTAGAATATGAGCATGTTGAATAAAGCATTAATAATAATAAAATAATAATAATTTATTATTAATAAATTAATAAAATAATAATAAAATAGGCAACTAGTTAATAGTGAATAGTAAAACCTTTTTACAGTATCTTAATTTTAAGGTAATATGTGACCCTGGACAGGCACGTGCACAGGTAGGGCTCAACCTGTGCAGAGCACATGCCCTTTTTGCCCTTACACTCCGAAGTGCCCTTTTGTTGGTGGTGGTGTTTTTTTTAATATTTTTTGGTGGTTTTTTTATATGATATTGGTCACCCTTTACGTCTGTATGTCTGTTTTACAAATATTTAGCTAATGAAAGGTATTAAAAAGGTATTAAAAAGAGCTTGTGACTAAATTGTGAGATGGCGCCGTGAGATGGTACTTGTGAGATGGCGCCGACGATGATGGCTGCCTCCGTGGCGTGCTCCGCAGTTGTTTTTATGTTTTTGTTAGTTTGTCCTGTCTTTAGTTATATCCCTGCAATCAGTTTCACCAGAGACGAATTGCTGGACATTCGGCAGTACACACCACCCGATATTTCACCAGTTTTCGATTATTCTGAAGTTTTGCTGGACATTGTAGTCGGGGGAGCAGCGGCGCTGCTCAGACGCTTCAGGACACACAGACGGGGGAAGCGAGCCGGCGCGCTTGCGAAGCTCAGGCAGCGTGGATTCAGGACGCCGTTGCCTAGCATCCATCTGGTGAACCTCCGCTTGATGATTTACAGAAAGCTAATGAACTGAACGACTTCTATTTCCAGTTCCAAACTCATGATTTTTCTGACAAATGTGAATCTGATTTAGATTCTTTGATAGATGATACGGGCACTAGATTAGAGGTAGACCGTTCTAAGGTGCATTCATTGTTCCAACAGTTATGTATAAATAAATCTACAGGACCTGATGGGATTTCTGCACGACTTTTGAAAACTTGTGCTGCAGAACTCACTCCGGTGTGGGGTACGCTCTTTCAGCATTCACTGGACTCGCAGAGAGTTCCTGCACTTTGGAAAAGATCAGTGATTACACCAATCCCAAAAAAGTCACATCCTTCTGAGAACAATGATTTTAGACCCATAGTATTAACTTCAATCGTAATGAAATGCTTCGAGAAATATATTGTGTCCTTTTTGAAAAGTGAAGTTTCCTTAAAACTAGATCCATGGCAGTTTGCTTATAAACAGGGCAGAAGTGCAGAGGATGCAGTTGGAAGTATTATCCATTTAGTTTCTAAACATCTGGAGGACCCAAAGGCATATACACATTAGTAGTAAATAAAGACTTCGCAAGTTCTCTTGTAAAATAATAATAAATAAAAAAAACAACAACATGGGGTAAACTGTGTACAGAAAGCGAGTAAAGAACTCTCAACATTAGGCTACTAAAAAGGTCAGTTTAATCTCGCAAAAACTCCCGTTAATAAAAAAAATCTGACTACACTGCACAATTAATCTCTTACACTGCATCTTTGTTGTTTATGATGAATTCAGTGCTTGCACGTACACCACTTTTATTATTATTGCAGCTTAGATGTTCAAATAGCTGCAGTGCTCCGACTTTGCCACAAGGAAAAATGCGTACGTCTGCTCAGACCCTGAAGTGGCGGTAAGTACTTTTCCACGTCAAAGACCGTTTCTATAAATATGAACGTTGCCGTGGATTTTAGTGTACTCACACTCTAAGATCAAATCTGTGCGTACGCCCCAGATCACTTTGAAATTTGTATATTTTATCATGCAGAATGTAATATATATTGCATTATATATATATATATATATTACATAGCTAAAAACATCTTTTTCTTCAAACTTGTTTTTATTGAACTTTATGTGTGCAGAGCAGATAAAAAATGTATTTTGTGTTTTGCAAAGTTTGCTGCTTAAGCTGTTGTGGTGTTCATTCACATTGTTTCTAGATTATTGTGTAGAGTGATCAGATGCATTTTAAATAATTGCTAAAAGCTTCACTGGCCAAAAAAGAAACTTTTCACAGAAAAAAAAAGTCACTGTTTTTTAATCCTGACACAAAATGACCAGCTAACATTAATTGACTAATCATATCAGCAGCACATGTAAAAGTGTGAATGAGTACTAGTCAGGTGAAATCACTATCATACTAATTAGACTGTAAGAGCAGACTGATGGGGGGAAGAAGGTCTTCCAATCATTGTGTTCTTGTTAGCAATGGTTACCTCCAAAGAAACATGTGTAGCCATCATCGCTTTGCATCAAAATGGCCTCACATGCAAGGAAATTGCTACAAGAATATTGCACCTGAAAGAACCATTTACCGGATCATCAAGAACTTCAAGGAGAGAGGTTCGACTGCAGTGAAGAAGTCTTCAGGATGTCCCAGAGTGTCCAGCAAGCGCCAGGACCATCTCCTCCTGAGGAGTCAGCTACGGAAACGTGTCACCACCAGTGCAGAGCTTGCTCAGGAATAACAGCAGGTTGGTGTGAGAGCATCTGCACGCACAGTGAGGCGAAGACTTTTGGACAGTGGCCTGGTGTCAAGAAGGGTAGCAAAGAAGCCACTTCTATCCTAGAAAAACATAAAGGATAGACTGAAATTCTGCAGGAAGTACAAGGATTGGACAACAGAAGACTGGTGCAAAGTTATTTTCTCTGATTAAACTCCCTTCCGACTGTTTGGGACATCTGGAAAATCGATTGTTTGGAGAAGAAAAGGTGAACGCTACCATGAGTCCTGTGCTGTGCCAACAGTGAAGCATCCTGAGACCATCCATGTGTGGAGTTGCTTTTCAACCAAGGGAGTGGGCTCTCTCATAATTCTACCCAAAAACACTGCAATGAATAAAGAATGGTATCAAAATGTCCTGCAAGAGCGACTTCTTCCAACGATCCATGAGCAATTTGGTGATGATGCCTGCATTTTCCAGCATGATGGAGCACCATGTCACAAAGCAAGAGTGATAAAGAAGTAGCTTGAAGATCATTACATTGAAATTTTGGATCCATGACCAGGCAACTCCCCGGATCTCAATCCCGTAGAGCAGGGGTTTTCAACCTCGGGGGCTGGGGGGCGCCAGCACCTGTCAAGGGGGGCGCGAGCATCAGTTAAGTCTTTGCCAAAACTGGCCCAGATACGCTTTAGGATAACAGGGCCACAGTGGTGGCATCATATGTGGGCCACTTTAGACTCACAGCCACATTAGCCAGTGCTTACTGTGCCATGTCTTTGCCAAAACTGGCCCAGATACATTTGAGGATAACTGGGCCACATTGGTATCATTATATGCGGGCCACCTTAGGCTCACAGCCACATTAGCCAGTGCTTACTGTGCCATGTCTTTGCCAAAACTGGCCCAGATACATTTGAGGATAACTGGGCCACATTGGTATCATTATATGCGGGCCACCTTAGGCTCACAGCCACATTAGCCAGTGCTTACTGTGCCATGTCTTTGCCAAAACTGGCCCAGATACATTTGAGGATAACTGGGCCACATTGGTATCATTATATGCGGGCCACCTTAGGCTCACAGCCACATTACATCATTCAAGATGGTGCCGCACATGGCCGCCTCGGTTTGTTGCTCCTTGGTACTTTTACTGTTTTTGTTTGTTTGTCCTGTCTTAAGCAACATTTTTCTGATCAGCTTCACTAGAAATGAACTCTTGGACATAAGGAATAGCACACCAGATAACTTTTTGCCGACGTTTGAACATTCAGACGTTTTACTGGACATTTTAGTCGGAGGAGCTGCATTTCTATACAAGCGCTCCAGGTGATGCAAGCGAGGAATGCGCGCTGGCGTGCTCGTGAAACTCTGTCAGCGCGGTTTTAGGACTCCGCTGCCGAGTATTCATCTGGCGAGTCTCCGCTCCCTTGCAAATAAATCAGACAAACTACAACTCCTCACCCGCACAAACAAGGACTTTTTAAACTCCGCTGCGCTCTGGAGTTCTCCTCGTTTATTCTGGTGAGTGCGTACATTCCTCCTGACGCGCGTGTGGCTGATCAAATTACACACACAGAGTAGCGTTATCCGGACTCTTTCATTATCATTCTCGGATATTTTAATAAAGCTAATCTCACCCGTGAACTGCCTAAATATAGACAGCACATCACATG
>NW_015660893.1:379590-411008 GCF_001515625.1 Sinocyclocheilus rhinocerous
ATACAAAACTCAATCAGCTTCGCCAGGCCAAAGAGGATGCCTACAGGAGTGGGGAAAAAGACTTGTACAAACAGGCCAAATACACACTAAATAGGGAGATAAGAGTGGCAAAGTTAAACTACTCTGGAAAGCTAAAAAAACAGCTTTCAAGCAGCAACCCTACATCAGTGTTGAAAGGCCTGAAAGCCATCACCAGCTACAAGACCCCATCCCCCAGCACTGAGGCCAATCAACAACTGGCTGAAGACCTGAACGAGTTTTACTGCAGGTTTGAAAAGCAAAAGCCTGGTCTGACACCCGACACCCACTCCGATCGTCTCACAGCACAGCCATCAACACCGTCACCCTCCCTCCCCCCTACGGTTTCTCAACCTGTACTCAAGATCTGTGAAGATGATGTAAGCAAAGTCTTCAGGAGACAGAAGATAAGGAAAGCCAAAGGCCCAGACGGTGTAAACGGTCCACCATCATCCCTGTACCCAAGAAACCAAAAATCACAGGACTTAATGACTACAGACCTGTTGCTTTAACGTATGTGGTGATTAAGTCATTTGACAGACTGGTGTTGGCCCACCTGAAGGACATTACTGGAGCCTTGCTGGACACCCTGCAGTTTGCTTATCGAGCAAACAGGTCTGTGGATGATGCAGTCAATATGGGAAGGCAGCAGCTAGTGAGGCTGGGAAAATTCACATTCAACACCCACACCATCAGCACTGGAGCTCCTCAGGGTTGCGTTCTCTCCCCACTACTTTTCTCCCTCTACACAAATGACTGCACCTCTAAAGACCCCTCTGTCAAACTCCTGAAGTTTGCAGATGACACTACAGTCATCGGCCTCATCCAGGACAGCGACGGGTCTGCTTACAGACAAGAGGTTGAGCAGCTGGCTTTCTGGTGTAATCACAACAACCTGGAGCTGAACACGCTCAAAACTGTAGAGATGATAGTAGACTTCAGGAGAAACCCCCCTGCACTCCCCTCAGGCAGACACTACAGATCTCTGTGCACAAGAACATCTAGGCATAAAAACAGGTTTTCCCCCATGTCATCTCCAGCCTAAACAGCTAACACAGGAATTATTACCTGTGTTCTGTAATTCATGCCTGTAATTCATTCTCCATCTCTAATTATTGCCTCTCTCTCAAGTACTATGTAAATACTGTATATATGCATATTTTTTATACAGCTGCATATATAGAGTAAATAATGCACAAATCTGTACATAAATCTTCTGTTCCAGATTCATACACATTATTATTTATTAAGTCTTATTTAAATGTTTCTGTTCTCATGTCAGATATGTATGTATATATGTATGTATGTATGTATGCATGTATGTACCAAGAGCTTCTTAAAAACCACAACAAATTCCTTGTGTGTTTGCGCACACTTGGCAAATAAAGCTGATTCTGATTCAGATTCTGACATTATCCAGTGCTTCTGTGCCATATCTTTGCCAAAACTGGCCCAGATAGGTTTGAGGATAACTGGGCCACATTGGTATCATTATATATGGGTCACCTTAGGCTCACAGCCACATCAGCCAGTGCTTACTGTGCCATATCTTTGCCAAAACTGGCCCAGATGCGCTTTAGGATAACTTGGCCACATTTGTGGCATCATATGTGGGCCACTTTAGGCTCACAGCTACATTAGCCAATGCTCACTGTGCCATATATTTGCCAAAACTGGCCCAGATACATTTTAATGTGCCTGGGCCCCATTTGCTGAAACATATGTGGACCACATTTGGTTAACACCCTGATTAGCCTTTGTCGATAATGCCACATTTTTGCCAAAGGTGGCCCACATTTGGTTGGCATTATTTGGGCCATAATCACTGTTTACCACATGGGCCACTTTAGGGTCACATTCAGATTACATATTGCCGTCAACACCGCATCTTCACCTACAGAGGCGAATTTGATTTGATACATTTGGGCCATTTTTGCTGTTTTATATATGGGCCACTTCAGGCTTACATCCATTTTGTCCGGGCCATAAGAAGGCCAGCAGTGCCATATAAGTGGCCCACATCCGCATGATATCTGGGATGGCATTAATGGGAAGACTCATTTAAAAAAGTAAGTAAACAACTCACACACTTTGATATAACCACTTTGTTACGTCAAAATAAGACTTAAAATGGTCTGAAAACATGATCTGTGGGGGTCCTGCCACCTCCTCTGCAGTAGTCCGACCTGCTGCCACCCTAGGCTGGTTCCAGCAGTCATCTTCCGCAGTCCCGTTATCACCCCAGTATCCCCTTTTGTTGGACTGTTTCACTGCACTTTCCCGCTTGTGCCCTGTCTGTGTCAATAAACCCCTATATTTTGCCATTCTGCATTTGGGTCCTTCCTCTCAGATCGTGACAAGTACTGTATGAAGTAGGAAAGTTATTCTTTCTTGGCCAGGAAAATAATCTTTCCTAGTATTGATAAATGATTATACTGTCGGTGGACGAACAGATTAAATCATTGTAATATTGATTCTGCTACAGTTAATTCTAAGATCTGATCTAGGACCTGCCTACAGCAGCAGAGGACTATTATTTTTTTTAATGAACTGAGGATGATGTCATGGGCTCAGATTAGGTTGACCAATAGGCGGAAATGGGCGTGTCATGACTGCCCACAAGGGGAAAACAAATTTTGAAGTCGTTTATCCGTTTTCTACCCGTGAACCAAAAAAACTAAAATCGAGCCAAAATCTCGTTTTTTCAACTTTTTTGAACAAATGAAAAAAGTAAAAAATGACCATTTTCTCATTTCTGCTTTTTTCATTTCAAATTGAAAAACAAACTATCAAAATGTACATGCACATTTCAGCCTCTGCAGTCTCACTATATGATGATATGAACACACAAATATCATCTCCAGCTGCTCTGAGTGCCACTTCATTAGCATTTTGCCATTTAATTTGAGAAAACTACCATCATATCACATTCACAGCAGCTGCAAGTTCTTCACGGCAACCCATCAAAATAAAAGTTTGGTTTAACGTGAAGAAACTGTGACATAAATATATTACTATTGTGCAGCCTTAAGATTCAATGTAACAACAATACTACTACTACTATAATAATTAACATTAATAAAACTTTATTTTTAAAGGAATAATCACATTTGTTTTCTTTTTTTAATTTTAATAGTAAACCACTGTTGTGCAGCACTTTGTTTTCCAAAAAAATAAAAGGATTTAATTTTCATTTGATTAGGATAAATTAAATTAATGTTTTATATGCCTTCATTTGATTACCAGAAAATTAAGAAAAATATTTTATAGGGCCCTATTATTGTTTTAAAAAATAGGGCCCTATACAAAAAAAAGAATAGGTTTAAAATACAGGTCTGTGGTTCTTAATTTATTTTTATTAATTCACCATTTGTAAACTGATGTCTACTGTTACTTTTTTTTAGAACTATCTTTAGCATTTGTATTAAAACTATGTTCACTGAATGTAATCAAAAAAATCGAGAATCGAATCAAGAATTGAATTGAATTGAGAGCTTGCGAATCGGAATCGAATCGGGACATCTGAATCGATACCCAGCCCTTTGTAACATTACATTTACCTCAGGAAAACCATTAAAAAATACTAAACTTGGTAATAAAAAACAACTTTTATTGAAACCAAGTCATTTTCTAACTAGCTACTGGTTATATTATAAGAGACGAATACATCAGCACATAACTGGCTGAACAGACACAGATCAGATCATCATACTTCTTCATCATTGACCCTGACATTGCAAGACAGCTTTTCACCTCAACGAGGTGCAAAATATTGCATGTTTTAATATCACAAGATCTCATGACACAAGATCTCGTCACAGCCCTACTCAGTAGAGCATTATATGTTCAGTTTAACAAACCTATATTTAAAAAATAGGGATGTGCAACAGTGATCGAGTACTTGAGTACTCAGCCATGACAGTGACGATCGATCATGGAAACAGTGATCATGGGGAAATAAAATCTGATTGGTTATACAGCACTTTGGGGCGGCACCCTGAGCTCTGATTGTTTAGTTGGCCACAGCATGTGGCCCAAAGTATATAGAGACTGATTAGAGAGAGAAGCATGACTTCAAAGTCACGTAGTGATGTCTGGGTTATCTACATATCTGATTAATCTAATATAGGATGCATTGGGATATTAACATTTATTAACATGCTGAATGCGCTGCATATTACCATTGTTTAGTTTCATGCTCAAATGCAATATTGATGATGATATTGACTGAGATATTTGAGACGGTCATATTGCTTTTAGATTTTTTATTTTTTTTAAAATACTGATGTTATAATAATGCTGCAGTGCTTTTTTTCGTCATGTTTGTTCAATAGTAGGCATACTTCAATTAAAATTGTTTTCGTACTTCGTATGGCTTTGAAAACATGCAGGCGATTCCAGGAATCACTTGATAATGTAGATGAAAATATAGCACAAATCTGCCATAAACATTAATGCTATAACCATTATAATGAGAACTTTATGGAATGCGAAATCACGGCGGGAGCTCTCTCTCTCTCACTATAGCGCGTGACTTTCACTGTTCACTGGCATTTCATAAACATATCATTATAATGACAACTTTATAGAATGTGAAATCTATAGTAAATTGTGTCTGCTTTCCTTGCCCGTGTTTCAGCGCACTGAAAACACGCTCCTCACGAGACAGTTATACAATACATTGCTGCTTTGCGTGAACTTGTTGTTACATGTGAATTCGATGCCTGTGCTGATTACATGATTTGCGATCAGTTAGTGGAAAATGTGCTTAAGCCCATGAATACGTGAGAGACTTTTACTCGAAACTGATCTCACACTTAGGGTTGCCAGCTTCAGAAAATGAAAATACGGGACAATCATCTCCAGGGGGGGATTGGGGTTGGGGGGCGAGTGCCGTGTATACACACACACACACACACACACACACACATAGTATGCATGAAAATGCGTATTTTTCAATTAAAGACAGCTTATAGATTTAATATGGGCTGCTTTTGGTGCTTGACACCTTTTTATTGGTCTGATTGAAATCCATTTCAAATTCAAATTCCCGCCAAATTACAGCCCCCCGTACAAGCAGTGCAGCACGTAGTAAAGCTCAGGAGAGGAAAACCATCACATGCACCTCCTAATTCTGTTCATGTGGGGAAAAGGAAGTCCTGCTTTCGCTGTGGCTCGGAGGCACAGCTAACGCTGCAAACTGCCCTGCTGCAATTGCAACATGCAGAAAGTGTAAAAAGACTGGACATTACGCTAAAGTGTGCCGATCCGCTCAATCAAACATGCGCAAGGTTCATGAAACTGAATTACCAGAAGTTACTGTCCTCTACACAGAATATCCAGCCCACCCACCCAGCATTACAAGTACAGTAACCATATCTACCTAATTATTTAAAGTATAAAACATTATTTACAATACACAGACTGGTTTTTAATCATATTTTTAGGGGGGACAACCCTCAGGTAGGGGGGGGTCCTGTCCCCCCCCCCCCGGGATTTCCGCCTATGGACTTATGTCGTGGGACATTAAGTTAATTCCTGATTTTGCCACTGTTGTAGCTCCAGTGCGCGCATGCCTACAAGCTCCAAATGGATTCAGCTGGTCAAAAGAGGCTGAACAAAGTTTGACCAAAGTAAAACATTTGCTAGAAAACAGCCCTTCTTTGGCATTATTTGACCCTGCAATGCACACCATTGTCTCCACAGATGTTTCTGATTATGATCTGGGTGCCATGCTTTCCCAGGTCAGTCCAGATGGCATTGAACGTGCTGTAGCCTTTGCTTCCCGCATGCTGTCGGCTGCCGAGCGTTAATATGCCACAGTAGAAAAGGAAGCATTAGCATGCATGTGGACCGTTGAGAGGTGGCGTACTTATCTATGGGGCCGCCGTTTCACTCTACATACAGATCACCAGGCTCTGACAACCCTGCTTACCACTAAAGGTGTAGGCCGTGCTGGACTTAAAATGTTGTGTTCATGAGTAACATTGCATTGTGACTACTATTTTGAAAGAGTAAATTCTGAACAGTTGTATCTCTTCGGACGTGATGTAATGACGTGAGCGTGAGTTGGAAGTTGAGTAAACATACTGAGTGTTCACTACTCCTGTCTAGTCTGCTTTACTTTTAAATTATACTGCTAGATACCACAGTGTCATAGAACGGCTTCAGTTTATTGGCATAAAGTCAGCTTCACCTCAAGCAGCTATTCCTTTTTAGATGCTTCTTTTTTTAATAACATTGATGCATCATAATCATAATCTAACAGAGTTCTAATCATGTGTTCATGTTTTCATAGACATGTTTTCATGTCATATTTTTAGTTTTAACATTAATTTTCATAACAGTCTTCAGATATTTTCATAGGGCTGAACGATTAATTGCATTTGCGATAATATCGCAATATGAAATAACACGATTTTTCAATCGCAGAGGCTGCGATTACACGGTCACGTGACACGCGAGAGTAAAGAGGGGTGTTCGACTTGAAGATCAGATCGGTGATTTCATCGTAACATATAGGCCTGGCCTACAGAAAAGAACATTTATGTTTAATCTATATAATATTGTGTTGGTCATACTATACAATGATTTATAGCTTGTCTTTGTTGAATAATACAGAACATAAAGCTTTAAAAAAATAATTGCATATTAAATCGCAATCGCGATATTGGTAAAAAAAAATCGCAATTTGATTATTTTCCAAAATCGTTCAGCCCTAGAATATCATTATCTCCATTACGGCAAATGCCTCGCCCACCGCACACACCCCGACCCACAGTACTCGATTACTCTTTTTGAAACCTATCGTAATCGAAATAAGAAATTGACAAAAATGCCCATCCCTAGTAACAAATTTGTTTGATAGTACATTTTACTGTGGATTTTTTGGTTAACCAGTCACAATTCGATTTTATAGAAAGATATGGACCTGACAGTAATCCTGCAACATTTATGTAAACGTGTTAGAATTCTATTGCCTATTCTGTGATCAGTGATATTTGGTATGGACTCAGTCTGACATTCTTTGTCACAAAATGTCGCAAATCGCTGTTTATGCTTCAGTAAATCAAGCCAGTGACATAATCAACATCTATTTGTTTCTTGAGAGATTCCACATATCTGTTTTCAGCCACACTACTGTAATTCAGCACTGAAAAGCCTTTCAATATCTGTATATTTTTCCCCAGAGCTTTTAGCAAGAAGGTTATTACAAATCACTGACTTATCTGAAGGAATTGATGGGACCAAAAGCACTGAATTTTGGAACACCCTGCCACCCAAAGAAGCTTCTGGTTGAAGCTGTTATGGGAAAGTCTGGAAGAGGGGTGGTTTCTCTCATGGACAGAGCAGGAATTTTCCCACAATCAAACAAATAAACAGAGCAGTGCAGGGCAGGGCA
Source organism: Sinocyclocheilus rhinocerous (assembly GCF_001515625.1). NCBI lineage: Eukaryota > Metazoa > Chordata > Actinopteri > Cypriniformes > Cyprinidae > Sinocyclocheilus > Sinocyclocheilus rhinocerous. The sequence continues at coordinate 387,011 of NW_015660893.1, forward strand.
GTGCAGAGACCCTTCTCTGCAAAGGGGGAGGGTTGTCATTGTGATAAAAAACAATGTACAGCTCTACAAAAGAAATTAGCAGGACAACAAAACAAAGCTGATCCCTGAAAAAATAAAATAAAATACAGTGGTGGTGCTAGGCCTCTAATGATATCTACTTTTTGGTGGGTAATATATTGCCCCAGAAATAAACAATAGGCCTGTTATTTTTATTTTAAATAAAAGACCATTTTTTGCCACTGACTATATAATGATAATATAAGAGCATAATGCAAGTACACCCTTTCAAAGAACTTTTCATTCTTAAGAATGTTTAGAAATTGGAATTGAAATGTAAATAAATAATCAAACCTTTGTTAACAAAGAAGTGCGAAGTAACATGAAGTAAAACAAAGGTAACATATTTGACAAAGTCAGTTTAGACTTTCAGAAAGAAAGTCTAAAACAACTTAAAACAACAATCAGTTTTCCATATGAACAACTGTTTACAGATTTTTTTTCGATTGCTAACAAGTATTGTTCAATACTGAAGCCACATTTTCAAAACTGTACACGCATTCAGCAAAACAGAAGTCTATGCTAAACAAACTGTGAATCATTTTTCAGTGCTTTCAGACAAAATGCATTCAATGACATTTCTCAAAATCCACGAACACTTTTGTCATTCATACTCCACAACCTGCAAAACACTATATATTTTCAGCACATTTTTCAAATGCTAACACAATGCTTTCAAAACTGATAAAGGCACATTCAAATCAGAACAATTGCAAACTGTCCATTTCTGCAGGAATTATATTGAAATAGAAAATCTTAGCAGAATATTTACTTTGAAATTGAATAATAATTATTCCAAACACAGAAAACTGCAATTTCAGCTGAAAGCCTGACAAACAAACTCCACACAGAAAGGCCCCCTGGAGCAGCTGGGACTCCAATACTGCACATACTTCATTATACTAGACACGCTGTTGATGTTTTTTTGTTTTTTTTGTGGTATGTAAAGAAATAGGGGGGAAATGCTGCTTTTCTCATTCATTCTTTGTGCTCTAATACAGTCAGTAAAATGAAAAGATGTTATTCTTATCCTATAATGAAATACAAATGTGACAAATCATTCAAACTTCAAAGATAAAAGTTCATAGTTTATGTAATGCTCACTGTTGTTACTGTTGTTACTGTTTTTAGATCAGTGTGTTATGAATGAAATGTATGTTTTCTGAATGAGAATTGTTGCCAGTGTTATGGTGAAACAAGCTTGTTTTGAGACCTATATGAAGTGTTTTGTTGGTCTGAGTGAGTTTTGGAGGTGAGATCAACTGTTTGGCCAAGATTAATGTTGGCAAAGCAGACTGTATGTACAGTTTTGAAAATGTGGCTTCAGTATTGAACAATGCTTGTTAGCAATTGAAAAAAAAAAAAACGAATGACTGCATCTTTTTGGCTATATAGTGAGTTAAGGCCCATTCACACTCGGAATGCCACAATTCTCAATATAATATTGAACCATTCGGTATGATATCTGGGTCATTCCGTCAACAACCAAATTTCTGAAATTTCCCCGGCTCAAATTTTTGATTTTGCTCATATTTTTTCTGAAGAAAGATAAACATGTATAGTGATAAAAGCCAAAATATTAAATGTCATGGATGAATATTTACTGAGTAATCCACTACTTTGTAGAGGGCAAAATGGCAATTTTCACCTGAGATTCAGAGCCAAATTACAGGGGGGTTAAAATGACTTCAGAAAGATGGCAGCATCATTATATTATTTTTACACAGAGATTGGTAGGTCTGTTATTTATACTTTAGTTATCTTTGTTGCATTATGTGCCAATGGTGACTATTCAAAAATGGGGAAAGAGCACTTTTTTCCCAAGGAACAAGTTTTTTCTCCAATGTTTGCAGGCCTGTAACTCAAAAGTATTAAAGATATCTTAAAGCTCTTTTAGATATTGGGTCTTAACAAACTTTCCTTTTGGCATCTTCATTTTTAAGGTCCCATATGGTTCAGTTCCAGAGATAATATTAAAAATAGAAATGTATATTGTTTCCTTCTGTCTAAACAACTGCATTGAACGTACCTGTCTGAGTGCAATAAATATTATTTTTCCAAAGTTTGCATGCCTATAACTCAAGAAGTATTAAATATATCACAATATGATTTTAGATTCTAGTCCTTAATAAACTTTTCTTTCGGAATCTTCATTTTCAAGGCCCTACATCATTCAGTACCAGAGATATGGGGGTCTCATTTATGCTCCATATTCAGATTGTTGAATATTACCCATTTTCATTGGTTGAAAACCAAATGTTGGTCACTTTGTATACAGCTGATACTTATTGTATTTAAAGTAGAATGTCTGAAGAATAAGCAATGCTGAAACTAGAAATGTATCTTGTTTCCCATCTATCAAAACAACTATATAGGACATAGCTGTTTGAGTGTCATAAATATTAGTTTTCCAAAATTTGCATGCCTGTAACTCAAGAAGAATTACAGTTATCTTAATATGATTTTAGATTCTGGTTCGTAAGAAACTTTTCTTTTGGAATCGTTATTTTTAAGGCCTTGTATGGTTAATCCTAGCGATATCGAGATCTCAGTGCAGCTCCATGTCCAAATTGTTGTATCCTATCCTGTATTTTCAATGGTCAAAAACCAAATGTGGTTTTGTGTTTATAGTCAATCACTATTGTCACTATCAAATATGCAAATAATAACAGTAACCCTGGGTTGATGAATGTACAGTATGATGCATCAGATTATGAATGACTATTATTTGTTAATTCCGGGTGAAGTATGAACAGTGTGAAACATAAAATAAGATTACCCAGGATCCCATTTACCTGGGGTTTAGAATTACCCAGTGTTAATTATTTCAAGTTTGAGAGACCTTAAATGTTTAAGGTATTATCAGTGATTCTGCCAAATATGCCCTTTAGCAGTAGATACTACTTGATCTATGACTATGCTTCACGTTTTATAACAATAAAAATAAACATAAATCCTAATAATTATTCCAGGTGAGGCAAATTTTGGTTTATTGATGTGAATGCAATTTTTGGCGAAAGCAACCACACTTCCCTAAGAGGCGTGGGATTTGTTTCAAACATGTTATGATGCTGCATATCTGAACTCTTGGTAGCTTCAGAAGCTGTTGAAATGAACAAAAACCTTTCTTCCAAATATCTCTAAAACTGATTCAAATATAGAATCTGAATCTATATAGAATAGATTACAGAGCGCAAGGTAATGTGGCTCAACTTGACCATTTCAGTGCATTTTTAGCACTCTGACATGTTTTCTCTGCATATTATTTTAAAAATAAGATACAATTCTAATTTCAACATTATTTATTCTTCAGAAATTGTTCTTTAAATTGTAACAGTGGTGGCCCTGAGAGTAAAAAACTCTTAATCAATACTTTTGTTCGGGCACCAGACAGGGTTTTAAACCTGTCAATAAAAAAACTCCGGATAACTCATTAAAACCACCAAAGTACATATGAAGATCCTGAAGAGGAAATTAATCAAATTAAACGTACAATACACTGCGTATGCACATTTATTACACCGCAAAACCACGGGTCAAATACAACAAAATGATCTGATACAATCAAGACATGTTGAGTCAGTTTTACATTTCACACCATATAAACCAGTGGGAAAAGAAAGAAAGAAAACAATAAAATAAATAAGTTCAGAAACCCGGCTTGAGTAAGGTTGATGCAGTGCCGTTTGATTTCGCTTCCATGAAACCTTAAGTTTCAGACACAATGGAGCCCCAAATTGATAAACTGTTCGGCGTGATGACGTTTAATGTCTCCAACAGCGTCTGTAGTCCCATTTAGCAACTTGTTAGCAACCGTCTTTAAGAAATGTAACAGTTTTAAAAAATCATGAGGGTAACTGCCTGGTGTGTTTTATGTCGCAGAATAAAACGTGAAAGTATCTTGAGCTTGTGTGAACCACGGACCTTATTTTAGGGGATTTAACCAAACTCCCATTCAAAAAACCCATTGACTCTGGGACGATGGAACCGGAAGTGCTAAAATGCTAACTCGTTTCTGGGTTTTTGCCTACAAAGTGACATCATACAAAAAGCCAATGGGATTTTTCCATAGGCTTTTGGATTATCGCAAAAAAATAAACTCTGTGTTCAACCTTGGCTTTAAGCACTATGCATCGTTACATTTTCATTTTCACCGTGACTAAGCCGGTAAATGGGGTGTTTACATGGAATAATCGTAATATGAGTTTACCTGTCTATAACTTGGTCAGATAATTGAAGTAATTACTTGGCAACATTTTCATAAGAATATCTAATATCTAATATTTCATATGAATATTTATATATAAATTATTTACCTATTGACTTGTTGTTTCCCCCCAAAATGCCTTATTAACATGCTGCATATCCACAACAGACGACATGTATGAAATGAATGCCCTGTTTTGTAACATAAAATCATATTCTGATCTGAAACCCCATAACATTTTCCTGAAATGTCTATTTACAACAAACAATAAAAAAAATAATAATCATCTAATGTATCATTAGGTCAAATCAAGCAATTTTAAAGACCAAGGAGAGGGAGTTCTCATTTGGTATCTTTAAAATTATGTTGGTAGAGTTGAGCCATTGGCCAAATATGGCCAATTAGTCTCTTTTGCATTTGCAATATATACGATGCAACATATCATGCAACATACTGCAGCCAACCCGGAGAATGGTGTTTAAAGATCCCACAACATTCCTGTATACATAATTCACATAGTAATTCCTAGGCAATGATTATGCTAATTGTGAAAGAGTGTGCATGTGCACCCTACAGGTATTTAGGAAATACTTGAATTCATTAACATATACACATTTAACTATCAAATCTCAGGTTTATGATGCCTTTGTAAATCCTGCAGTGAGGTTTCAGGAAGGTCCATTTTACACTCAAATTACTCTGAATTTACTCATATATTTAGTAAAGTTTAATAAATGAGGCCCATTTGATATTTTTTTACTGGTACTTTATGGAACATGCCAGTAAACAAATATCAAGCGGGGCTGCTCAGTTACCATGGGTGTATACTTACATGCTTTTCAAATATGCAGACCCTCTAGAGCAGTGGTCGCCAACCCTTCGATCGCGATCGACTGGTAGATCTTTATCACTGTCCCAGTAGATCCCGAAAAAAACAGTAAAATAAACTAAATGCATTACATTTATGGGGTTATATTAATGTATCACTGAAGGGTACTGTCTTGAGAAAAGTTTCGATGGCAATGACTTGTATAATGGTATAATGATGGAAGAACAGACAGGCAGGTTGATGGCTGAAGGACTGGACAGGACTGACAGGCACACTAAATACATAACATATTGTTTACACACATATGTACACAAATACACACCACTGTACATAATAAGCACCAAATGCAGCACCTAAACAAACAACCAAACAAAGTGACACCTTTGCTAAAGTATATGATGGTTCTGGACACAAAATTTTGCTTTGGCATTGTCAACGTCATTGTGTAACATCAAGTATTACACTGCTACTATTATTAGCTACTCTTCTTTACACTACTGTTTTTCTCCTTTCTTTTAATCTATCCGTCTTTTTCCTTAGAATCCTTCCTAATCCTGAGATAGAGAAAGAGTTGCCATTGTCTGTGGGTCTGCTAACCAAAGCTCTCTATTTATACTTTGCATTTAGGGTGGTTAACAGCATGCTCTGTGCTCCAGAGGCAGACCCACTCTCCAAAGCCACCCGCTGCTCTTCAGTGCCAGGGGCTGTGCTAGCTGTCCCCGTCTGGCCCAGGCAGCTAAATCTGAACTTGCTGAGGTTAGAATAGCAACTGAAATGCTGGGTGAAATAGTCGAGTGGCCTCCAAAATCCCACAGAAGTAGGAATAAGCCAGGGGTATCAAGTTTTATACCTTTCATCTTTAATACTTTCATCACAGGGATGACAGCATGTAATCAGTATAGACTGATTAAACGCAAATTTTATGAAAAGAAAAATGGGTAACTAACCCTAACTATGACATAAGTCATATAAATTAATGTATGAAAACTTATCCCAGTGTGTTAATTAAATTTTTTTTCAGACGGTTTGGTACATTCCTCAGATAAGAACTGACATTCTCTACTTGTTCAACCTCCACATCATCTAGTCAACTGTGCACATCATAAAATTAATTCCTCATTCTTTTGAACAAATTTGCAATGCTTTGGTACATTAATGTCAATTGATCATACATAATCAATTGATTATGTACAATTGTATGCTGTTTCCTGCGTTAACAGTTGCTTATATCATGTTGATTAAAAGATATTATACTGGTTCCCTTTCAGTTAGTCATGTTCGACGTTACATCGACATTAACTGCTTTAAAAGAAAAGGCCAATGACAATTGGCGAGTGGAATTTACATGCCAACCCACTCCCCGTACATACGGGTATATAAGATGGCAGCGTGCATCCACTCATTCAGATTTTTGCTTCGGAACCTATCGCTTCGCGAATGCATCTCTCTATGAAAGAAAAAGAAAATTCTACAAGACGAAGAAGAAGAACTGCAGGAGTTTCTCAGCTGTGTTTCTCCTCACACTGTGCATTCAGAGGAGAGATCGCCCTGCAAAGCACAGATAAGTGCTGTAGTCCTCCCCTGTGCACTCCAGCTAGAAGAACAAATTCCTACAGCTTGCACAGTCGTGAGTGTCTTTCTGACCATGTGCTTCTGGGTGCGGTAGTTTCCTTACCTCCAAGGATGGGCACGATTGCTGTCTTACATGTCTGGGCCGTAAGCATACTGAGACGGCATCCGTGAATGGTTCATGCCTGCATTGCGAGTCCATGTCCATGGCTACGCTGAGGTCGCGGCTCTCATTCATTTTGAGACTTCCCTTGAGCTCTACCCAGTCTGGTCCCGCGGGTCGTAAAGACTCTGGCACTGCATTGGTTAGAGACAAGGGAGACCTGAGGATTGCAGTCAGGCTCCGGACGTGACTCTCAGCCACGCTTCGCCCCAGTGTCTTTCTTCCCGGAGGTCCATGAAGAGCTTACCAAAACGTGGAAAGTCCCATACACTGCCCGACCATGTTTGAGCGCTTCCATCCTCACTACCCTCGATGGTGGGGTGGCCAGGGGGTACGCTGACGTTCCCAGGTGGAGCATGCGGTTGCTGTGCACTTATGCCCACAAAACGCCGCCACTTGGAGGAACTGTCCGTGCCTCCTGTCCAAGGCCTGTAAGCTGTTGTCAGCACTGGCTGCCAAGGCTTACAGCGCTGCGGGCCAGGCCGCTTCTGTCTCTTCAGCGACACTGTCGAGGACTTCGCCTAGCAGTTCTCCGCAGTCCAGAAGCAGACGGAGGCCATAAAACACATCCTGTCTCAGCTGGACACTCACCCACCTAGCCGCCGAGGCCCGGTCTTTGTTTGCCTGTCGTCGAGAGCGCCCCTGTCGGAATCCAAGTGGGAAATCCTTCAATAGAGCCTGTCCCTCTGGCTGAGATGAACTACATACATACATACATATCTGACATGAGAACAGAAAACATTTAAATAGTAAGACTTAACAATAAATAATAATAATGTGTATGAATCTGGAACAGATGTACAGATTTGTGCATTATTTACTCTATATATACAGCTGTATGAATAAAGAGATATGTATTTACATAATACTTGAGAAAGCGGCAGTAATTCCTGTTGGTTGTGCCATTTTGGCCCACACAGACCTGGTTTGCCGACCTTATGCTTCTCACGACAGCCCCTCCCTGGAGAATTCCCCCGAGGAGGGACTTTCTCTCTCAGGGGATAGGCACAATTTGGCACCTGGTAATCCAGCTAATCCTATTTGCAGGAGGAAGGTGGTTATGACAGACACTTCCAACTCAGGTTGGGGAGCTCTGCTGCAGGGCAATCCAGCATCCAGCTCCGGAACGGTGCCTGCATATAAACAGTCTAGAGCTCCTAGCAGTTTTTCTGGCCCTGAAAACCTTCTTGCCGGCCATACGTGGGCACCATGTCCTGGTACGTTCGGACAACACGACAGTGGTAGCCTACATCAATCGCCAAGGCGGTCTGAGGTCTCACTCCCTTTACAGGTTGGCTCGACACCTATTCTGGTTACAGAACAAACTCCTTTCTTTAAAAGCTGTTCACGTGCTGGGCAGTCTGAACCATGGCGTAGACATGCTGTCCAGAGGCAATGTGGCTCCGGGAGAATGGACCCTACATCCTCATATGGTTCAAGAAATTTGGTCTGTCTTCGGGAAGGCTGAGGTAGACCTCTTCACCTCAGAAGACAGCTCTCACTGCCCAACTTATTTCTCGATACAGTGAGATGCTCTGGCCCACGATTGGCCCAGTTCTCGCCTGTAAGCCTTCCTCCCGTTAGCCCTGCTTCCTCAGGTTATCAAACGGGTCAGGGAGATGAAATGATCAGTTCTCTTGGTGGCCCCACTCTGGAGGAACCGGGCTTGGTTCCCTGAGTTAGTGCAGCTCTCAGTAACAGCCCCGTGGCCGATACCACTGAGACGAGATCTTCTCTCGCAGGTGAAAGGCATGATTTGGCATCCCCGGCCAGAGCTGTGGAGCCTTAATGTATGCCTTAATGTATGGAACCTCGACGGGAGTGGAATCCAGTGGAATCTCTATTGGTGAGATATGTGCGGCCGCCGGCTGGTCGTCGCCATCCACGTTTGCCAGATTTTACAGCCTACATGTCCCTGCTCTCCAGGCATGGATTTTATTGGCTTAAACTGCTTAAATTGCTTATTTCTCCCTACGGTGGAAATAGATATGTCCAAAAGTCCTCAGCTATCCTCGGGACTCAGTTGGCTCATGTTCTCTAGGGGCCTTTAACTTAAGTGCTCCAGACGTCTTGGGTTACTTGACTGTAACCCTGTTCCCTGAAAAAGCGGGAACGAGATGCTGTGTTTCAATAACGCTAATGAGAACATTCTTTGTTCACCCGGTTGTGAAGCAAGTGTGTCAAACACGCAAAGAATTGGCTTAAATAACCTCGGCAGGTGACGTCATTTGCTTACGTGCACCTGAGGGTTATAAATAGACGTGAAACAGACACCTTTGTCTGAAGAGATGTCCAAGCACGCCTACAGTGTGGCATTGAGGTGCAGCATTTCGTTCCCACTTTTTCAGGAAACAGGGTTACAATCAAGTAACCCAAGACATTCCCTATCAAAAGCTACTCTCAGTGCTGCGTTTCAATAGCGCTAATGGGAACGAGAATACCAACGCCGCCGCACTGGAAGTGTCTGGACCACCCAAGGTTGTGTAGTGTGTGTGCACAAACATTGAAGAGGTCTCAGACATGACTCAAGGACATGCAAGCCCGGAGTAGCATGGACATCCAAACTATAGTATCTGACAAATGTGTGCGGAGAGGACCAGCCTGCTGCACCACACACTTGCTGCAAGGGGACACCTCTTGCCAGAGCCTTAGTATAGGATGTAACCCACCTGGTTGAATGGGCCCTAACTCCTAGAGGTGAAGCTTGACCGCGTGCCTCATAGGCTAGGGCAATAGCATCCCTCACCCAATGCCATAGCATATGAAAAGCTGCTCTGACTTACGCCGCTGGCTAGTGCGGTGGACGAAAATCTGAAGAGCATGTACTGGGCACAGTAAGTGAAGTCCTTCTTGCTCTGGTGTCATGAAGGGTAGAGAGCAGAATGCTTCAAGAACGACCGGATGTATGGTCGAGAATGGAACTTTGGAAGATAATAGGGTGAGGATGCAAAATAGCTTTGACCAGCCCAGGGGCAAAGTCTAAGCAGTATGACGAGACTGACAGAGCCTGCAAATCCCCAATTCTCCTCAGAGAAGTAATAGCCATGAGCAAAAAAACATCTTCAGATTCAGAATCCTGACAGGCGCCAACTCTAGTGGTTCAAAAAGGAGTTCCAACCAGATTCTTTGAGTTCTAAGGCCAAGTCCAACGAAGGGACTGTCGCTCTGGTGGGCAGCCTCAACCGCTGAGCTCCACGAATGAAGCGGGCAAATAGAAAGTGCTTTCCCACAGAAACCCCATCAATCAGAGCAATCTATGTGGCAGGCCGAACTGGCAGCCACATATGGTGCTTTTCCACTGCATGGCACGGCACGGTACGGTTCGGTATAGCTCACTTTTGGGGGGGTTTCCTCTGGGTACAGTACTTGGTACCTGGTACTTTTTTCAGTACCACCTCGGCTGAGTTTCCAAGTGAGCCGTACCATTACCAAAATGTGACCAAAAGTGTAAACCCTGCTGATCACTGATTGGCCGAAGAGAATCGTCACTACCTCCGTCATTAAACTTGTGACACGAGACACCAGATCCGCTAGATTTAAATCAGCACAGCCAGCGAAGGATCGAACGCAACTTTTGTTTGAACAAACACAACTTATTTTAACAACCAAAAAATGGCTGTTTCGTGGTCTGTTGAGGAAGTGCAGACGCTTCTCTTGTTGATAGCCGAGGAGCAGCTCCAGCGAGAGCTTGATGGGGCAATGCAGAATGAAAAAGTTTTTGAGGAGGTCGCTGAGCTCTTGGCCGCACACGCCTACCACTGGACCTACAAACAGTGTAGGGACAAGTTAAAAAAAAACTGAAGAGCGACTACAGAACCATTAAGGACCACAACAGCTGAAGTGGTTCAAACAAACGATCGTGGAAGTGGTTCGACCAAATGGACCAACGAGCATTGGGAGGGAGGGTGCCCTGGACTCGGCCACGCCGTTGTTGGAGAACACAATCGAGGATGGTACGTTGTGTTATGCTAACTCAATATTACACTTGAAAGCTTAACTTCACTGACTTTATTGACCGTCGATTCCTATTTTATTTTTCAATTTCACTGTAAAATCATGGCGTAATGCAGCACGAAGACCTAGTAGCTAACAGTTAGCGGTAGTGCTATTTTTCATGATGTTCTGGAGTTTTTGTTGCTGTTTTACTTTGTGTTGCAGTAATTTGTGCATTACCAACTAATTGTACAAACTTTGCGTTTCAGATTCATTGTCCACGATCGATTCACTTGCACCTTCTCCATGCAAAGACGAATCCTCTTCCCAACCAGTGCTAGCAGCGTCGCCACCATGACCACCAGCAGCATCAATCTACAGCTGCGCAACGACACCGCAACGTGTGGTCACAGGTATAAAAAAATTAGATATATTTCATATATCATAATATTTACATATACTGTAGGATATCACAATATCACATGGATATATATTGTTATATACCGTGTGTCATGAATTCCTGTTACTTACCATAAATATATTATTGATAGCTACTGTAAATGTGATAAGTTAAATCATTTAAGGGATGTTACTGTACAGTTCTTTCATAAATTAATTTATCCAAATTCACACTAAAAACCTTTATTTAAAAAGAAATACTCCCATTTCTAACTTTATTTTCTTCATTTTGGACCAGGCAAGAGGAAACTGAGCCTGCACCATCAGGAACATCTTGCGGTGTTAAGAGAGATGCAGGTGGCAGACATTCAGCAGCAGGAGCTGAACCGTGCCCAGAGGGAGCACCACTTGCAGATGGCACTTGGCGAGGCCAGACAAGCAAGGGAGCAGGAAATGGCCTTGAGGGCAGAGGAACACGCTCAAACGGCTGCTTTCAATCAAGCATTCCTCAATGTTATGGGGATGCTTGTCCAGGCAATGAGTGGCCGACGGGAATAGAACTCTCTGCCCGACTAAATGTATGCCATAGGCAGGTTTCATGTAAATAGATTGTGTTTTTGCACCTTTTTTTGTACTTTGATAACTTTTACACTACATGTCTGCACACTGTTAACAGTTTGTTCTGTTTACTTTAAAACTTATTTTTGTTGTATTTATGTCTTTTGTATATCTGTTTTGCACTATATACATTTCAATTCAATTCAATGTACTTTACTGTCATTGTACATAGGTACAACGAAATTCTGTCTGGTGAGTCTCAGTTACAAACTAAACAAAGGAAGAACAACAACTTAAATCAACCAACAATAAATAACAGACAACAGTTACCACAAAATAAAGTGTAAATGATGTCATTAGCTTGAGGGTGTGAGTGCAAGTGGTGTAATAGAGGTCACAGCTCTTGGAAAGAAGCTGTTTCTCAGTCTGTTTGTGTGTGCTTTTATGGACCTGTACCTCCGCCCTGAGGGCAGGAGGTCAAACAGTCCATGACCCGGGTGGGTGGAATCTGCAGCAATGTTCCTGGCCTTCTTCTGGAGGCGTTCTGCATAGACCAAGTCCAGATCTGGAAGTGGATCCCCAACAATTCTCTGTGCAGTCTTAACCACCCGGGCCAAGTCCTTCCTGTCCTATGCTGTGCAAGTCTCTGATCCATAAGCACAATGAGGTGGAAAGGCCCAAATTGTAGAGTTTCTGTACCAGTTTGTAGGGGATTATTGTATTAAAAGCGGAGCTGAAATCGACTAATAGCATCCTGACATATGTATTTGACATCTCCAGATGGGAAAGGGCTGTGTGGAGTGCTATGATGACTGCATCTTCCGTAGATCGATTCTCCCTGTAAGCAAACTGGTAGCTGTCTAATTCCGGAGATACAATGTTCTTAATGTGCTGCAGAATAAGCCTCTCGAAGCATTTCATAATGACAGGGGTCAAATTGTTGTTATCAAAGTGTCCCTCAATACGTTTCTTGTACTTGCGTTTAGCCTCCTGTATGCCTTTCTTCAGATCTCTCCGGGCTCTCCTGTAGGCCAGCAGGTCACCTGACCTATAGGCAACATCTCAGGCTTAAGCAAAGACCGCACTGTACTGTCCAGCCACGGTTTCTGGTTAGGAAACACTCTGATGGATTTAGTGGGCAGCACGGAGTGCGTGCAGAAATATAAATAGGCTAGAACAGATTAGGTGTACTCCTCTATATCCGCATTCTCTTTAAACACTCCAGAGTCAGTGCATTCAAAGTAGTCCTGAAGCGCTGAGATGGCCTCCACAGTCCAGACTTGTATGGTTTTAACAGTTGGTCTTGATCGGCAGATAAGAGGTCTGTATCATTTCCAGCGAGATGTGGTCTGACATGCCAAGATGCGGAGCTGCTGCAGCTTTATATGCCCCTGATATGTTCGTATAGACCTGGTCCAAAATATTTTGTCCCTGGTCGGGAAGTTGATGCACTTGAAAAATTTGGGAAACACAGCTTTCAGTTCTACATGATTAAAGTCTCCTGCTGCAATCACAACTCCCTCTGGATGTGTATTTAGCTGGCCATTTATAGTGCTGTGCAACTTTTCCAGTGCTGACCTGACATTAGCCCGTGGTGGTATGTAAACAGCTGTAATCAGAAAAACAGAAAACTCCCTTGGCATGTAGAACGGCACATTGTTTAAAGTTTGCTGTTTACATTTTCACTTAAATATTTTTATGTATATCAGCCAATTGTTTATAGTTCTAGCACCAGGTACATTGGCACATTGTTTAAAGTTTGCTCTTTTTATATTGTAATTTAAACTTTCTTTATGCCTTATGTATATATTTTTTGCACTTTGTATATTTTAAGATTAAGTATTTTTTTAATATTTTTACTTTTGTGGCTTTGTATTTGTGTTTTGCTTCAATAAAATCAAAATACACTGATCAAATAAGTGTACCTCCTTACTATATTAAAGATTTAATATTTTACGAGCAGGTAATGTGCCTCTTGAAAAAGACAAATGATTAATGCCATCATGATAAAAACCAGTACAAATGAAAAAACAAAACAAAACAAAAAAACAGGGGAGACACTTTAAACTTTGAAAGACTGTACAAAAGTTTATTGACAAAACAATTAATGTAGCCTGTTCTGTCAAGTGTAAAGTATTCAATTTACGCATCAGACCTGCATGAACATCCCTGCCCTCCTCCTCTACAGCCTGTGGCACTGCCACCACAGTCTCTGCTGCAGGAGGTAAAGAGTCTCCTAGGATGTAGCAGCCAGCATTCACCCCACCTATGTTTCTGGTGTTAGCTGGTATGTGGTTTCCATGGCTTGCCAACTCCCACAGTGTGGACAGTCTCAAAACCCAAGCATCATGCAGGCTTCCAGGCAGTCCTGTGAAAACATTCCAGAAAAGTCCCTTTCCATCCACAACGCCTTGAAGGATGATGGAGTGCCAGCCTTTACGATTGAAATAGTCACAGTGATTTTTCTCTGGTACTATGATGGGGATGTGTGATCCATCAATTGCACCAATACAGTGTGGGAGCCCCCACCTGTTCTCAATGTAGGCAGCCATTTCTTTAAACTTCTGCTGATCTGGATAACGAATTTGTTCTGGCACCAACAGGGTTTCTGCTGCTGCAAAGAACTCCTGAACACACGACACACAGTTGTTATGCTTACACCAAAACGATGTCCAACACTTCTGTACTCAGCGCCGGTTGCAAGCTTCCACAGTGCGATGGCTACTCTTTTCTTTAGAGGTACACACATGCGGAAGTTTGTGTCCAGTCTCTCCATCGCTGGACGCAGTTTGTTGCATAAGTGGATAAATGTTTCTTCAGACATTCTAAAGTTCTCCAGCCAATGAGTGTTTGTAAAACCGGGAACAATCACATCCCACCACTCTGAAGCTCGGTTATATGTCCAAACAGATAGTCTGCTGTGGCAACAATTTAGCGAAATATGGAAGATCTGTAATACACAGAATACGCCTTTCAACATGTTATACTGCCAGTTAAGTTCATTATATGTGTAACGTAGTTCGTAGATCGGGAAGAAGGAGGCGGGAACCGGCGAACATTCAAAGAAACTTTAATGATAAAATAAACACAAAATAGCGCGACAGCCCCTCGCGGACGACTGTCGCGCACAAACGAAACCAAAACACAAAATAAAATCCAGGCCTGGTCCTCTCTCGTCCAACACTGTAGTCACTCCTCCTTTATCCTTCCGGAGCTCCTCCGTGAGACTCGAGACCGGTGAGTGGGTGCAGGTGTCCCTCATTAGCAATCACTCCACCGGCCTCGCTCCGTTCCCACGGCTCTCGGCCCCGCCCCCACTCGTCACAATATGCTTTGCGACAGAGATATGTTAGCTAGTGATGTGCTTTTAGATGCTTGCCCTTGCGCGCCGTCAAGCAAACCAAGTGTTGTCGTCGTCTGCGTGTTGTTGTAAGAGATCCCAAACTCTCTTGTATTTTTAGCTGTATTTTGTTTGGCTGCCATCAGCCTCTTTTGAAACAAACTCCTTCCTCTTGCAGTTAAAAACATCCACATGCCGAGAATGAAGAACACCATTCCATCGATATGCTCCATTGTTGTGTGTTTATATGTGTCGCGTTTACGATGATGTCACGGCAGTGCAACCAAAACGACATGTGTATAATCCCGCCCACTCTAAAGCGGTACTAAACTGCAGTGGAAACAGAGAATTTGCGAACCGAGCCATGCCGAGCCGAGTCGTAGCACGCAGTGGAAAAGTGTCAATAGACTCTGAAGGTACCAGGACATGTACTTGAGGACAGTTTTTCTTGCAGGAACTCCAGCACTGAAACAACCTGGCAGTGAACTGGGTCTGCATGGCCACAGATGAAATGGGTGACTAGAGGGTGCTTTCCCACAGAAACCCTGTCAATTAGAGCGTGGCAGGCCAAACCGGCGGCCACATAGACTCTGAAAGTACCAGGACATGTCTGAGGATAATTGTTCTTGCAGGAACTCTAGCGCTGAAACAACCCGGCAGTGAATTGGGTCTGCATGGTGTGTCATACACCAACTTTCGAAAAAGCACCATCTGAGGGTATAACTTCTTCTAGTGGAGGGAGACCTAGCACTCAGAATAGTCTGTACTACATCGGCTGGAAGCCCAGCATCTCTCGTTGGTCCCCCTCAGAGGCCAGAGATAAAGGTTCCAGAGCTCAGGCCGGGTATTAAAAAACTGTCCCCTGTGTCTGAGATACAAGATCTCTCCTGACCGGAATCGTTCACGATGAGCCATCAAGGAGGGATATTAGATCTGAGAACCATACTCTGGTCGACCAACAGGGCCCTATCAGTAAGAGGCGAGACCCTTGTAGACGGACCTAGGCCAGGACTCCCGGAAGCAGAGCGATCGAAGGAAATGCGTAAAGACGCAGTCTGAGCCACATATGGGCTAGAGCGTCCAGATCTATGGGAGCTGGAGAAGTCAGAGAGAAGTAGAGGTGACATTGTGCTGTTTCCTGTGAAGCAAAGAGGTCCACCTCCACTTTGAAAATTTGTCTGACTACCTTGGGGTGGAGTTTCCTTTCCCCGTGTTTCCCAGCTTGTCTGGACAGCGAATCTGCTCCCACATTCATATGCCTCAGAATGTAAATTTCCATGATGGATTTGTCCCGTGTCTAAAGCAGAACCTGCTGTGCTAGCCTGATCAGGTGGCGCAAATGCAGTCTGCCATGGCAGCTTATGTAAGTGACTACCACAGCCTTGCACCCCCCGCACTAGGATGTGGTAGCCCCTGCTGGAGGATGTATTTCAGGGCCCGAAATACAGCCATCATTCCGAGGCAATTGTTTTGCCAGTCGAGAAGATGACCTCTCCAGATCCCTTGGGCTGGACGGTCATCTAAGACCGCTCCCCAGCCCGTGAGGGAAGCGTCTGTCGTTAGCATCTCGCGAAGACAAGACGTGACTAGAGTGGGACCCAAAGTCAGAAACAGGGGTCTGAACCACATAGAGTGGGTATGAAACCCTTAGCGCGTAACCCTTATATGCCTCCGGGGATTGGCCCTTAGCTGAAATCTCTGAGCCACAACTGCAATGGTCTCATGTGCAGGACGCCCAAAGGTTTCCCATAGATGCAGACGCCATGAGATCTAGAACTTTCCGAAAGTAATGTACAGTAACTTTCTGGCCTAGCCTGAAATCCTTCAGGGTGTTTAGAATGGATTTGACATATGCAGGAGACAGCTGTGCCCGCATTGTGATCGAATCCCGTACAATCCCTAAATGCATTGTCCCCTGGGCAAAAGAGAAAACGCTTTCCTTGGAGTTGAGTCTCAACCCCAGAGACTTTAGATGAGCAAGGTGTAGGGTATCAGAGTGAATCAGACAATTTAATATTCGATCAGATTTGTGTTGAACAACCCAAAGAGCCAAATTCCACAAAGAGGCCCTCTGTCCACGATACCCTAGCGCTAGCCAGTCTGAAGCAAGCCTAACCAACCAACTCTTTCACAGAACAGCTTTCAACATTAACACAAAAGAACACTGATAATTTCAACTCAGGAAGGAGATTGTCAATTTTGGGTTGTCAATGTCCTAATCACTTATTGTGTATGTATTTTGAATAACTATTGAATAGTTTATAGGATTATATTCATGCTGGGTGTGTTTGAAAATTTCATGTTTGAAAATTCATGCTTTAAATGTTCCTATAAATCAGTACTTTGTAAAATGCATTATATTCTTGTTATAGAAATCATGTCCAAATTATACTCTGCAAGAGCGGGAAAATTCGGACCATGTGACTGATAAGATAACATGTTGATTTATGAATTGGGAGGAGAAACATAGCAACACCCCAAGCTACCCAGACAGCAACATAGTGTTGGCCCAGATTCGGCCCACATATGGCCCGCGTGAAATCCATGCGGGCCAGATGGTCTTGTCGGCTTTTAGCTGCCGCTTTTAATCATTGCTTTTTGCTTTATGATATTAGCCATGCTTTTTGCCACTGCTTTTTGCCTGTGAATTCTTCGAGCACCGTTCCAGCGTGCTCTGGCTTGCATGCCAGCAGCTCCTCTAAAACCATAAAACCAGAAACGCCACCTAGTCTCGTCAAACTTTACTCTTTTCTTTCTTTTACTTTAGTTTCTTTTCTTTTCCGTTGAGAGTTTCATGTTCTGAGTTAAGTTTTGCCGCAACGCCGTGTCTCAGAGTTCACCTTGAGTCTGTGACCGCCTCAAAACTTCAACCAGCCCACAACTCCGCATCTTCAGTCAACACCCAACCATTGGCTTCCCAAGACATCACTTTAATGACTACTGAACTTCCAAGCCAATCAGCAACCTTGGGAAAACCCTTTCTACAACGAAAAGAAAAAGGGAACCCCCTAATCGAGCAAAGAAGTACCTCCAGATCCTGCGGTGTTGTTATCCTCATTGAGGAACTCAATGCGAGGGTTAATTAAGTGATTGTTGTTCAGGTCTATGCAATTGCACATATTGCTATAAACTTGGGATTTCACATTTTCATTCTCTTAAATTAATTCTTTCCTCACTTTCTCTTTTCCTGCAACTTGTGTGAATGTGTGAGTGCGTGTGTTTATGTGTTAGATTGGTTTATATTGTCTTAGATTTATCCAATAAAGTCTTATTTGTATTGAAAAGATAATTATCTTGTGTTTTGTGCTTACAAGTTAATGTCTTAAACTGCCGATCTTGTTACTGTGCTTTTTTTTTACTGGGCTATTTTAATATCCATTGCAGAGTTGATGTTATATGACTCGTTCAATGAATCGCTGGCCAATTCAGTTGATCAGCCGTAAAACAGTGATTCTGTTCAAATTCTCTATAAAATAAAAAAATAATTCCCTTTGAGCTAAATTGACCTGTTTCCCTTACAAATGACAACATCCCAATGTTGAAGCGCAAGCCCTTAAGACTGGGCTAAATCAGCCAGTCGCTGATGCAAATGCTGCATCCATTCATTTTGTTTATGTGCGGGGTGACAGGGCTTAGCCGGACAGAAGAACCCGATACTGGTAAGCTTTGCTCTCAAAAGTGAACCCCAGGATGTCCCTGCGTTGTGGCCAAATTTCTAGATGAATATATGTGTCAATTCTCACCAACCAATCCCCTGATTGGATCTGAAAGAACAATCATTGATTGTCAGCATTTAGAAAGCGGTTCAGTCCGCAAAGATCTAAAATTGGACGCAACCCCCCGTCATTTCTGGGAACCAGAAAATATTGGCTGTAGCAGCCCGACTCCCTGTCTGGAAAGGGAAGATGTTCTAAGACCTCCTTGTCCAGCAGAATTTGCAATTCCTGTGTCAACAAATATTCTTGTTTCGTTTTGTGGAGGACGATACACAAACAGTATTCTGTAGCCCTTTCTACCGTCCTTACGACCAAAGAAGAGATTATTTGGCAGTAGCTTCCACACTGCCAACTTCTCTGAAAGGGACACTAATTGTGACACTTCGTTTTGCTGGGGGGAATGTTAAATGTTTGCTGTCCTGCAACACGGCAGGCACAACCGAACATGTAACATTTCACTGGAGACCGCTGCTCCCCGAAACACGCGGAGGCGGAGGTTGAACAGCAATCCCCTAAGGGTGCCAGGAAGGAGCCCCTACTCTTCTGTTGGAATTTTTCGTGGCCCTCCCCGAGGGGACACACCCTTTGTCCTGGGCACAGCCTCAGGACCTCTCTTTGGTCGTAATGACCGTTCTTAGGTCCGGCTTCGTCTCTGGCTGTTAAGTGCTACGTGCTGCTCCCCAGTCTTTATGAGGGGGCGCATGACTCGCCACACTCTGTCTTTGAGCCTCTTGCCTCAGAGGAGCTGGACCGGGTTGGGACTGGGTGGCCGACAGCCCCGACACTTGAGCATAGTGAGAAAGAAACTTGTTGAAAGCCTCCTCTCGGTACTCAGATCTTTAAGAAGATCAGCCTGATATGCCTGCAGAACCCCCATGGTGTGCAGGGCAGCACCAGTCTGACCCACTACGTGAAACGCTTTCCCTCCAAGTGTAGATGTTGTTCCACATGGCTTGGTAGGGAGCGTTGGCCCTTTTTTTTTTTTTAAGAGCAATGATGCTCCTCTACGGGAGAGATAGCCCGCTAGCGTCTCTTTCGCCTAGGGCATCATAATGTATCCCCGTGCTTTTGAATCCAAGATAGTCGAAGAATTAGTCGACATAGAGGGCACAAAGACATGGGATGAACATGGCTTACTCAATGATCACGATATCTCATCATGGAGATCACCAAAGAAGACCATCACTGTGGCCCTTCCCTCTGACCACCTGACAGAAACCTGTCATGCAGTTTGGAGCGTTTTTTTTTTTTTTGGTGACAGCTTTAATCTGGACATGCAAAACGTGCAGTGTTGGGGTGCCTCCAGGACCAGGGTTGGGAACCACGGGGCTAAAGCCATGGCCGGACTTACCATTGGGCTTGACTGGGCTGCAGCTCATGGGCCCTGCCTTTGCCCATTTACGTTTGTTTGATTTGTTCAGTTAAATGCCAGTCAGAAATTATTAGCCGCATTACCACTGTGCACACAAGGGCTAGAAGAGCCAGCCGGAGCTAACAGCTTCCTACTATGACCTACGAGGCCATAATCAAACAGCATAAACTGGTATTTATGATTATTTCACATAGAAGAAGGACACATATTGATCGCGTCTGCGCAGATTAGTTTATCACATGGCTCACTCTGAACAGCTCCATTAAGCCTTTAGCCTAAAAGAGTGCACACATAGAAAGATAATGATACATTTGTGAAATGTTCACGTCTCATTTCATTACAGATGATGATCCTATATTATATTAATATTCCACTAAATTATGTGATCTAAAGAGTTTTGAGCGCTCTCTCCCGTCTCACTGCCATCACACATGTGGCAGAAATGTTATCAAAATGATTTAAAAAAAATAAAAACAGCCATTTAATGAGTTTCTGTTTTCATAATACATGCCTATGATAGGACTTAGCCTATCACACAAACAAGAGTCCTGTTTTTTTTTTCAAAATATCTGCACCATCACAAATGTACAGTAAACTACAACTTACTGAACTTTCAGACACAAAATTAAATTTTGCTCCATCAGAAAGAAAACAGAACAAACAGCAGAACCTTTGCGTCTCTGAGCAACACAGTGTTTTGTTCTTCAGTGTTAAACGGACCATAAATGATTCCATCAGGCTGTAAGTACAGTCATTTGGAAGTTAAATGAATCAGCATTTTAAACGAATCAGTTGATTCAACTCACTCATTAAGACAGTCTCTTGCTGCCACCTACTGGCAGTTGTTTCATATTTTAAAAAGTAGCTTATTTTTTGCAGTCATTTACTATTTCTACATTTAAATGTTATATTTAAACTTTTCATAATTCATGCAAAATCCATTTATGGATTGTGTTGATAGTAATTTCATTTGATTGTTAATAGCCAACATGTCTTTTTATTCGGATTTAATTTATTGATTAAATAAGAACCTGATATAAGAGAACGCAGATATAACAACATATTTTTTTTATACTAATACATCTCTGTTTTGTTTTTTTTGTCAATGTTATTTCAGGGTTTTGATCTCTCGTCTTAGAGAACACATCTTGCTTATTGTATTATAATGACTATTTAAAGGGGTCATAGGATGCCCATTTTCCACAAGTTGATATGATTCTTTAGGGTCTTAATGAAAAGTCTGTAACATAGTTTGTTTAAAATTTCTCAATGGTAGTGTAAAAAACACCTTTTTTACCCTATCAAAAACAGCTCTTTTCAGATCAAGCCATTTTTGTATCAATTACATCTAAACTTTGACTATATGCTAGACATGTTGCTTAGTAATAGTACTATATATGAACATCAAAGTGTATTTAAATTTTTGTGTATTTTGTGTTGCTCTATAATGATGTTCTAGTTGAGGGCATTTGTAGTGCGTAGGGCCCAAACATAACCTCAAGCCCAGGGGCCCCTGGCCCCCTAAGTCCTCCCCTGGATAAAGCGCCATTGGTTTGTGCAGCTACACAAACGTGAACAAATCAGGCTGCCACAGCCATATCAACCTGCAGCCCAAGACTGGTTGCCCACTGAAGCTAAGCAGGGTTGAGCCTGGTTAGTACCTGAATGGGAGACCTCCTGGGAAAACTAGGTTGCTGCTGGAAGAGGTGCTAGTGAGGCCCTATGCCCCAGTTTTGTGACAGGGACACTATACTGTCAAAAAGCACCGTCCTTCGGATGAAACGTTAAACCGAGGTCCTGACTCTCTGTGGTCATTAAAAATCCCATGGCACTTCTCGTAAAGAGTAGGGGTGTAACCCCGGTGTCCTGGCCAAATTGCCCCCCTGGCCTTTGTCAATCATGGACTCCTAATAATCCCCAACCTGGCTCTATGACTCTCTCTCCTCTCCACCTGTAGCTGGTGTGTGGTGAGCGCACTGGCTCCATTGTATTGTGGCTGCTGTTGCATCATCCAAATGGATGCTGCACACTGGTGGTGGTTGAGGAGAGATCCCCCCCACATGATTGTTAAGCGCTTTGGGTGTACAACAATACACAATAAAGCGCTATATAAATGCATCATTCATTCATTCAGTAACAGAGTAAACAGGAGTTTACCCCATTCACAACACTCGTTCCCTTATTTCAGGGAACCAAGGTTACGTTAGTAACCGGAACGTTAGTTGATCTAAAACGGTGTATGTGCATTAAAGGGTTCATATGATATTGCTAAAAAGAACATTATTTTGTGTATTTGGTATAATGAAATGTGTTTATGCGGTTTAAAGTTAAAAAAACACATTATTTTCCACATACTGTACATTATTGTTTCTCCTCTATGCCCCGCCTTTCTGAAACGCATCGATTTTTACAAAGCTCATCGGTCTGAAAAGCGAGGTGTGCTCTGATTGGCCAGCTATCCAGTGCATTGTGATTGGCCGAATACCTCAAGCGTGTGACGGAAATGTTACGCCCCTTACCATACTGTGATGCCGTGTCCCGGCCGGAGCGACGAGACAAAAACATTCAAACCCATTATAAACTAGGCATTTGTTGCATCCAGTGGGGACATGATTACAGATTATAATGACTTATACTATCTTTTTACGCGTTGTGTTGCATCGCGATGCATAAACATAAAACCATGTCTGCATTTGTGATTGGAGAAATGAAAAGAATATTGATTTTATGTGTATTTAGTCTGTGTCACTGCATATGCATATACAGTGTAAGAGGCCTGATGCACCTGCTCATAGATGCTATCTCCAAAAATGTATCCTGGGGTTTGGAGTAAACCCTTTTTCCCGAGTCATTAGATCTAATAAACAGGATATTGGCAGGTGCAATGTATGCATTTAGGCTACTGATTAAGGAAGTATTATTCATATGTTCATATTATTATTCATTCATTGTTTAATCAGTAAATATTCCCTCTCCCTCTGACACGAAGAGTTTAATTAAAAGTAGCAGTAACATAAAAACCAAAGAACAAAACAAAGCAAGTCAAAACAAACCACATATTAATAAAGATAACAAACTACAAAAAATGCAATCTATGTAAACATTTACAAACTGTTTCTCTTCCTAACGCACTTATGACCGAATCGATATGCAATTAATAAATTGATCATTTAAATGTGACGCAATTTCATCCTGTCGTGGTGTTCATTGTGAGGAAACTACCGTCTCTGAACAGTAAATAAAAAGATTGCCGTGTCTAGTGAACTGACGTCATGCGCGTGCACGCGAGGGGGAGTCGGATTCTGGCAGGGAGTCGAAATTCGGCACAACACCGGCGCACTGAATGCTCTTTGTTTGCACGTGTCAATGTTTACGAATAGATTAAATGAAAAGGGACATAATTAATCTTGACAAACTATATGTCATTCTAAAGATCAGCCTCAAGCATCGACGATAGATCGCTGTTTTTCAATGGAAAGCTTATAGACGGTTTCAACGGCAATAACAAACAAACGTTACTGCGCATGCGGTTTTGTGTCCCTAACTTAACTAGAATCAATAGAATCAATAACAGCAGCTAAGTAGTCCCTCTAGAGTAGATTATTTTTGATAAGCAAAATATGTTTGCTGCGTAAATCAGACGGACTTGCTGAAAATGCTAATTCATTCTCTGCCAGCATGCAGTAGGCCTACATGCTCATGTTTATTTAATGAAGCCTTTTGGAAAATCGTCAGTTTTGATATTGTGGCAAGCGCCACAAATAAATAAATGTATGGGAAACACATCCCACAGCACAACCACCCGAGTCCAACTTCAGTCTATAGTATACTGATCATCTTAACTTTAACTGCGTT
>NW_015660893.1:411773-413504 GCF_001515625.1 Sinocyclocheilus rhinocerous
TTATTGCAAACAATTCAGAGATGACATTAATGAAATACAACTTTGCATACATTACACATAATGTATCAACGATACATCCAATGTCATCTAAACATATGGAAGAGAAGAGAAGAAGAAAAAAAGTTGACAATGACTGTTAAAATAGAAAGATTCATTTAAATAGCTTTTTTTATTAACATAAAGAAAGGCAGGAACAGAACAAATAAAGAAAAGAGGATTTAAAAAAAAACAAAAAAAACAAGTATTAATCATGGTTCATGAAAGATCTCCTCATATCTCTTCAAAAAATAAATAAATTTTTTGTTATTAATTACTCTTAGTGATTTAATTAAATGTTCTACTTCACATAAGAAATCTATAAAAGTAGGTATTTTCTTAAGAAACCTTTGTTTGTTAAAATAGAATTTTGCCACAAGGATAAGAAAGTTAACAGCAGATTCTAAAGATTTGTTTTGGTTTTCAAAAAAGCAAACAACATCCTTAATGTGTAAATTACAGTTCATATTAACTTTAGAAAAACAATAGGAACTCAAATCTTTAAACATGGTTAGCCTACTATACTTTTACTATAGCAATACCATTGAAATAAATGTTTTAATAGATTATGACAGCACAAAATATCCGGGAGTGAGATTTATTTTATTGCGATGCGAAGGAGGGTTACTGTAAACCCATCAGAACTGGGTTGCGGTGCAGGGGGACGGGACTAACGACAGATCATTGCAGTGTATCAGTCATATACATCGTCAGATCAGGTTTTTTAACTTACTAGAGGTACAGAACGCCACACAGCAACTTTTTGGCATTGCACCAAGCAAAAATCAATCGAAATCATCACAAAAAGTAAAGATCAAGCGCCTAACAAGGTCTCCACGCGTTAATTCGAATGCTCTGTTTTCCCCCTCGGCATAAACGGTTATGACGATGAAAAAAACATCGAGTTTATCTAATGTGTAAAGATACCATCCTATGACAGTTATCGAAAAGAGAACTGATTTAGGTTTAGTATAAAGTTGTTTGAGGGTGAGGGGATAGAAATTTCCCCTCGTATCGTCGGATAACTGAACTGCACGTCTGATTCTCACGAATCAGCGCTTATGCGCAACATGAGAGACTAGCGAGTTCGCGGTTGTGGAAAACTACCGTCGATTGCATCTCTTACCAACCGGAGCTACCAGGGACATCCCAGATAGCGCCCTGATATACCAGGGATTCTCAGTGGTTCCTCTGGCAGCGCTGGATATGATCGCCGGCCTGCATTCTCTTCTTCCAAACCTGTAATCCCTCGTGCTTGAAAGTGCGTCACAGGAATACCGACTCAGACTAGCCCCTCGCACAAGAAAGTGCGTCACAGGAATACCCACTCAGACTAGCGCCGGTAAAGGCGGGCGTACACGGTGCGATTTTTGCTGTTGTACGAGCTCGCAGGCAATTTTTTTCTCTCGGGAGAAAATCGCAGATGCTCACATGATCGCGGCTCGTGCCGCGTGAGAAGACTTACGGGCTAAGCCGCATGGTCGCGGCTCGTACCGTGTGAGAAGAATTACGGGCCGATCCGAGACGTTACGAGCACCTCCCGTCCTCCCGATAATTTTCAAACATGTAAAATAAAATCTGATGCTGTCGGTTTAAATTTGTGGCGTATGTGCGGTTGAACGAGACGATTTGGAGATCCATCTGAAGTTAACCAATCAGAAGATGACAAAAACCATATAGTCTATAATAATTTTA
>NW_015660894.1:0-895 GCF_001515625.1 Sinocyclocheilus rhinocerous
CTAATAACTTGACTTTGATTTGAGAACTCTAAATTAAATCTAAATCGCTTGACTCAATATGACTTTGTAAGAATTATAATAAAAAAATAAAATAAATTAAAAATCTTTGCAACAATAGCCTATACAAAATGCAAGCCACATGCCTCTGGTCAGATCTATGTGGCTGCATGACGCTGTGCAAACACAGAACAATATAGGGGTAGGGAGAATCTACCAACAAATTTTGGGGTATGCACAATTTGCAACCCGAGCATGACCTCGAACTTCGTTCACCACATGTACAGTATGGGTATGCACCTGTTTCTTATGGATTATTTGACTAATATCTAGAGATTATTAAGATATTTTGTATGTGTATAAAAGTTCCTTCCTGTAAGCTGTCAGCCTACTCAATAACTGTCCGGCAAGCTTCTAATGGATGGTATTCTTTCTCTCAGTGCTCTAACATCACTTCAGACAAATCACCCATAGCCATTCATTTCTCTTTAATCACACAACCACTGCTGACCTGCAGACACTTTACATTACAATCTGTCTATTTTTTTTTATTTATCACAGCATGCTCTTTAATGCATTATCTACGGACATCCTATGGCAGTTGTCATAGGATTTGTTTCTGTTTTATGTTATGCAGTAGTTCCGAAAGTAAGTCGTCATTTAGCAGATGCTTTTATTCAAAGCAAGGATTCCCTTGCAGCAACCTTGTTTTAAGTAACTTACCTTGCTCACAGGCACAATGATGATGATGATAGCTCTTCTTTTATGAATATGTAGTTGTAAGTGTCTTTATTATTATTATTATTAAACAAATTATAATAATAATAATGTTTTTTCAATTAATTAATTTGACCTATATTTATTTGAACATGCATATATATATATATATATATATATA
>NW_015660894.1:4147-20220 GCF_001515625.1 Sinocyclocheilus rhinocerous
GAGTTAAATCTCTTTTTTGGCTCATTTTATCTGTAAAAGAAAACTTGCCTAATAATTCTGCACACCTGAATATAAGGAGATTTTCACTTCCAGCTTTCATGGACAATTATGTATCACTTATAAATGATTAAACAAAATTAATAGTAGTTACTGGTAAAATGTGCTTGGAAAAATATGATCAGAATATCAATTTAAAAATTATGCACACACTGTAATATAAGTAAATAATACTAAAATAACTGTTTATATAAGATATGCATAGATAAAATAGATAATATCTAACATTAGGTATGGATATATGATATTTTACAATCAATATGTTCAAAGCTTAGTTAGCCTTGTCATATTTAGATTTTGTCAATTCTTCAATGCAAATTTACTGCAACTGCTGGTATGCAAATTGAATAGGATGTGGATAAAACTATAAATAAACTATTTTTTTATTATTCTATTTAATTTATAAAGTTGTTAATTCCTTAATTGTGTATTTATTATATGAATGATTAATAGAACTCTGCATTTGTATAAATAAAGCTGTTCTATTATTTTCTGAAACCTGGACTTTTTGTTTTGCCCTTGTTGTGAGGATTTGTGTAAAGTTTATATAACTTAATGTTGAGTTTTATTATTTTTGTGAGTTGCACTCTATTCATAGATTGGATTCTTTTATTACAGTTTTTCACTTCTTAAACGTGAAAAGTTCATACAAATTGTATTTGACTGTTCTGATTTACAGCAGTGAATAAATGCTATTAATTGATAAGGTATCTCTGTTTATTGCTGATTTTAAAGCTTACTGAACTTTAAATGATTCAGATATCTACAGTTCTACATATAAATACACAATATAAGATTGGCCCCTCTGTATTAGTTGTGGCCCCTCTTGTGCCTCCCAGTTGAAAATATCCTAGAATCGCCCCTGCATGCAAGCACGTTATGTATATCTGCCGTGAAATTCTATAATCGCTTTATTTCTACTGTTCTCATGTTCTACGTTGAGATAGATTATTGTTTTAGTTCATCTGTCTATTGTGAATTGCAAGTATAAGTGTGTTAATGAAGATTGTGGTTAAATGGCCTAGTCAGATGCTAATATGGCAATCCATTGAGCTGTAGCATTTCACTTATTTCCAGTAATACTGATAATGTCAAATTATTGTATTTGAAGTTTGTATTATTCACTTTATTGTATTTGTTATCTTTGTACAGACCACACCTATTCCATGCTCCATAGCACAGTAAATTCATCAAAGACAGAACTGTTGTTGACTGAGTTCCTGGGTTCTGACCAGCCCACCAGGGCAAATTATCCCTTCCACAGTCCTTTAAAGATAAACTCAACATTTCCAAATCCTACAGGTACAAAGAATCATATAATAGTTATATAAAAAATAACTAAAGTTACTGATTTGTACTGATTTCAAATTCTCTTCCACTTCTTCCTCAGGTGGCGTTGTGCCCGCTAGATGTAAGAATTCACTCATTTTATTGAACTCATTAAGAACCTTATCTAAATAGTTCTATTATTGTTTTGTAATTTTGATGTGATTTAATATTGATTTATCTTCCTATGTGTATCTAGTATCCTCATCAGCATCCATCCCTCAGCTGACGTATGTTGGTGTAGCCACTGGCTTGCTGAGCTTCTTTCTATTTGACTGGTTGTCTACATCAGGACTTGGACAGTGATCGACATCGGGATTCGGGAATTCCTTATCACTTGACTGAAAACAATGTTTCTTAGAAGATATCTCACCTGTTACGTAAATGGGAGAAAATATATTATGTGTCAGTTATTAGCACCTCAATTTTTCTATTTTTTTCTAAAAAGAAACATATTCAATATGTAGTTTACATATTTTGTTCTTTTGAAAAGTCTATAATGCATGTAACACTGCTTTGGGGGAAATGTATGCACAATGAATGTAACAATTTAAGGTTTAAACTTGAATAAAAATATTAGAACCTGTCTTTGTCCCCCGGGATTTTCACTCATCCGGGTTATCAGTTATCAGTTAGGATTTCATTCATTAGCAGCTTAATGTTCAGTTAAATATTTGTTCACGTAACATCAAACACAGGTGCACAAAAGTCTTCAAAAAAGTGAGGAGTATATTACCTTTTAAGACTATCTCAGCATAAACATGCATATGACTGACTGTGTAATACATCAGTTTCCCTTCCACTCTCGTTCTGTATTTCACTTCGCTTCGGAAACCACTTTTAATAGTTAAAAGTTGATGGTTTGTAATGGTATTTGTGGAAACCATTAGAATTTCTGTGATGGTTTCTGATTTTTTTTCCAGCATTTTTTGACTTAAATTGTAGAATTCCGAAATTTGAAGCAAAAAGAGAATTTGACTTTAGCTTTGTGAAACTATACTACATAAAACATATAAACATATACACTACATAAAGCAAAACAAAAAACAGCAGCCGGCCGAATGAGAAGCAAATTCACTCTCTGACAACCATGCCTTTTTCATGGTTACTGCTGTAAAAGCAGCGCCGCGCTTTTATGATACTACTTTAATATGCAAGATGAAAAAGAAATAACATCTAAAATCATAAAAAATGTGCAAAAGCAATTATTTTCAAAACAAGTGTTTTAGTATAACCAGCAGGAGAGCAGTGATGTGTGAACTGGATTTGATGAAAGTACAGTGTGTTACAGTAATGTTATTAACTATTATGTCCGATAACTGAAATTATTAACTATTTTTCACAATAAAAAAAAAATAAAATAATTGCGTTAACTATTTTTCATAATAAAAATCATAAAAAATGTGTAAAAGCGATTATTTTCAAAATAAGTGTTGTAGTATAACCAGCAGGAGAGCAGTGATGTGTGAACTGAATTTGGTTAAAGTACAGTGTGTTACAGTGAAGTTATTAACTATTTTGTCCAATAACAATGAAGCTAATGACTATTTTTTTTCATAATAAATAATCGTAAAGAATATGTCAAAGCAATTATTTCCAAAATAAGTGTTGTAGTATAACCAGCAGGAGAGCAGTGATGTGTGAACTGAATTTGGTGAAAGTACAGTGTGTTACTGTGAAGTTATTAACTATTTTGTCCAATAACAATGAAGCTAATGACTATTTTTTTTCATAATAAATAATCGTAAAGAATATGTCAAAGCAATTATTTCCAAAATAAGTGTTGTAGTATAACCAGCAGGAGAGCAGTGATGTGTGAACTGAATTTGTACTACATTCTCATAATTATGATTACTATATAATAATTTGTAATATACAATTAAGTTGACTTTTTTAAACTTACAGAATATACGGTACCAAACCAACCCCATTCACACTCCTTTCTTATGATATCAGACAGTTGATGTAATTTATCACAGGCATTCAAATATTATGGGACTGGGTGGGGACTATAATTGGTTCTCATCTTTATGAGCTAACATTAATATATTTTACATGTCCATTTCCATTTTTTTCTTTGTTTAAAATATGAATAGCACATTTTGACTTTATACGTTTTGACGGTATTTGAGAATGTGGGTTAAGAGGGCAAACGTTTAGATGTCACAATTTTGTGCATCCGTTTATGCGTATCTCCTGTATGTGAATCTCAGTGCAAAATCTTTCTCTCCCAAAGGAGCACATGTTCTTTGTTTTTTCTGAAAGAGTGTGTGGAACTTGGAGTGTGCTGTTTATCTAGTCCTTTGAGACGGGAGAGAGTATGTGCCAGCTGCACAGTGTACACATGTTCAGACAGCTCTGCTCCTCTTCAGTCTCACCAGAGCTCTTGTTCTGCGAGCGTGACCCGGTCTCACCTCCTCCTTTCAGAGCCTTGGCTCTTTGCACCAGATCTCAACAGTGGTGCATTTATTTGTATGCATTGTCAGAATTGCATTGATGTAATGCACTGTCAATGGCTTAAAAACAGTTGTATCCAGAATTGAGTAGCCAACAAGGTGGCAGATTTTAAAATGGCATTTTTCTGTGGAGTCCTGTGCTATACTTTCTTGGGTAGCCAGATGTTAATTTGTGTATTCTGTGCATGATATAGTGTAGTATATACCCATACTAGGGTAAAATTTGTCACCATGCACATACAAATACCTTTGATATAGTAAGATAAAAAAACATTTCAGCATGGTGAACCAACTTTCTGTTTATTTATTTGCTTTTGGCATGTTTACTGGGAGTATCCTGCATTATTTTGCTTGTAGTACAGTATGTCTTTGAGCTTTGATGTTAGTACAGACGTATTTGACAAATAAAGCAGTCACCCACTTTGCAAAACTATTTTGAAGTCTTGAACATATACTATAGTTTATAAGGTCTTAAGACTCAAAATATATGTGATGTTTTAAGGGATTATCGTTAGCTATATGAATCTGTAACCTCTTAAAAACAGATTACATTAGAAAAGAATCACCTGAACATCCACCTTTAGACATTGCTTATAACTTACTTTTATGGAAAGCATTTTGAAATCGGTAAATGATCTCATGTAATATGTTATTGGCTCAATAAATTCAATCTGATCTCTGTTCAATCCTACTGAACACAGGAGTGAAGGCAATAAATAAATCCAGCTAGAGAATATCTATATATCTGGAAACGGAACTCGTGTTGATGTCAGGTCTAATGGGGGCCAAAAAGTCCTAACGTGACAAAAACCTAATCTATTATACTATAAATCATAACAAATGCAAGCTGGACAAATATTATTTGAAAGACGTGATTTGATAAATGTCCCTGTAATCTCATTTCCATGTGTTTTTGGCTGCTGTTACCATCCTCAGTGGTAACATGCCCTCCACCCATTCATTTGGAGATTCCATCGTTCTCCTCCATAAAGCGACTTCCTCTGCTGTAGAGTCCATCCAGTCCACCTGTACTCCGTAACTCTTGCCTGTACACAAAATTGGCTTGCATATCATTTTTGTGTTAATATGTATTTTATAGATCTCAGATCCAATAAACATCCAACACTGGACTGCACCTGTGCCCATGCCGAGTCTCAGGCCTCCGAGCAGGTGATTGGCTAGTCGGTCACGGTCCCAAACAGTAAGCTCCACACAAGCCTCTCTCAGGTCCTCTGCCCTGAAGCCATCATAAACCATAGTGTGGTTAAATACGGGGTTGACTGTTCTCTTCAGCACCCGAGTCTTCTGACGGCTCTTTTTGCTGGTGTCGGGGAGTACAAAGCTGTGCAAGGAATTAAACAAACCATTATTTAGTAGGACACTAAAGATCTTTTCAAGAAAAATAGCTATAATGCCATGCAATCACAATATAATAGAATTGTTTTATTATTGTTATTATTATTACCATTTTACATATGGGTCAATAGTTGGACTTCTGATAAGAGGGAGATTCTTGCAGTCTTTTACCCAGATATGCACCTCACCAGAGCCAGGAGTGTTTTTTGCTGGATAAAAAAAAAAAGAAAGAAACATTAGCACCGATCATTTGACAGAACTTTGACATTTGACTTTTTCTGTGACATAATGTGCTGTCTTTCATTATATCAGTTCAGCTGTGCACTGAGAAGAGTTTTGTGTAGGAAACATTTTCACTCAGAAATTATATAGAAATAACAAGCAAACCATTGAATTAAAGGTGAAATGAAGAAGAAAAGTTACTCTAATAATCTTTACTTACAACTTTCATTTTCACAAATCATTTTTACAGTGTATGAATGTGAATTATTGTGAATAGTAAATGATTGTAAAGGGTGGAGCCTTACAGTGGGAAATCTGAGGCAGGAAACGTACGGCCAGTCTCATCTGCCCTCTCAAGTCAGATGGCTGGAGGCTGTTTGTGGCCTGAGAGAACAGATTCTGGAATCAGAACAAAACAGCTTAAAGACGTAATTCAGCCAAAAATTTAAATTCTGCCATTATTTAAAGCTATGGGAGGCAAATTTTTCCAGTTTCTTGTCATACTGGTTGAAAGTCTCTTCTTATATACACCTTCTTATTTAGACCACTTTAATTATTGATTGCTATCAGGTTGTGAAAAGATTTTCAACAGTCAGAATTGGGGGAGACGTGATGTGCAAAAGGGGCGTCTGCAAAGGTTTTTTGAGAACATGCTTTTCTTTTGTAGTTCCACTAGAAGACACTAGTAGCACAGACACTGCATACTCCAGCATACTCCCAACTTGTGCACAGATTTTGGTCCCAATTTGCAGTCTGGAGAAGTCATTGCATTTTTAGTGTATGATGGGCTTTAAGCTTTTTTTTTTTTTTTTAAGCTTCAGGCTCATTCCATCAAGTCAGTGGATTTTAAACATGTTTGATATTTTGATTTTAGGACACATGTTTTCATTTGTCGTATGCAACATGGCGGATGTTTCTGTGTTCGGAATAATTTGAAAGTCTGCACTAGTACACCAAAAAATAAATCAGTAAAATAAAAAAAACCTGTTTACCTATTGGTTGTCCAGGTAACATTAGAGTAAGAGATCATGCATTTGTGTATGAAGTATTTTAACTTTGAAAATGCTGTATAATTGCCATGTAAGAGAAATGATCAACAAATTCATACTATACCCTTGGTTTAAGAGGTAAAAGTTTCCACTCTGTGTCATTAAAATCCCAAGAGGAGAGGTCGAGCTCTATCTCACCCAGGAAGCTGTTACGACCAAATGTGTCATTGTGCCATGCTGAAAGGTTGAGAACCTGGGACGTCAGGTACTCCATTCGAACTCTGTACTGTATGCATCAAATAATAAAATGAAAAAATATTATTAGGCATTTGGTGTAATGCATATAGGGGAGGTTGGGGCCTGCATTTCCCCCATTATAGCCTGGAAGAAATTATAGTAAATTGAACACACCCAATAGCGGGGCATGTTGTCACAATGGAGTCTCCCATTAAACAGCCTATTATAGACATTTCAGCTTGGTATGAATAGTAAAGCAATTACGAAACATTACGCAATTAATGCAACAAAGTGAAATGTGATGTGCAAATATATCAAATCATTACAAATATTGTAATTACTAAATGCATAACATTTAAATGCATGAAAAATGCGACAACTGGCCCTGACTTGTTCTGTCAGTGATGCTCTTACCCTAAGAATCTCATTGTATGTAGGATTCAGTGTTTTCTTCTTCACAGCAGTTTTTCTTTTTCCCAAATTGACAGGATCAGGAATGAGGTAACTCTTGACGTACCTACAAAAAGAACAAGCTATCCATGGAGAAAAAAATCTATTTAGAGGAGAAAGGGTGGGTGGTACTGAGATCGCAATCTTACGGGTCAGATCGATTCCTCTTGGTGTCCACTGCTGCTAGATTCTGGCACTGAACAACAAAGATGTGGAACTCCCGCAACTTGTGCACATAGTTTAGTGAAAACTGGATGCTTCCTTGGACGTCAACACTGCTGTAGTCGCTATTGTACACACTCACAACACTGCCGCTAACCTGACGATGGAAATTCAGTATTGAATAATTCCCAGTACACCAATGTGCTGAAGTGGTTAGTTCACCCAAAAATGAAAATTCTGTCATTAATTACTCACCCTCATGTCATTTTAAATCCGTAAGACCTTCATTCATTTTCGGAACACGAATTAAGATATTTTTGATGAAATCCTAGAGCTTTCTGACCCTGCATAGACAGCAACGCAACTGATATGTTTAAGGCCCAGAAAGGTAGTAAGGACATCGTTACAATAGTCCATGTGACATCAGTGGTTCAACCTTAATTTTATGAAGATACGAGAATACTTTTTGTGTGCAATAAAAAAAATTAAAAAAACTTTATAAATCAATTTCTTCTCTTCCGGGTCAATCTCCACCTCAATTAATGACAGTATCATGACGCATGTGTGTGCATTCCACAGCGTATCCGGGTTCTACGTCAGAACGCCAACTCCTGTGTCAGCAGCGCCACACGCTGTGACAGAAGAGAAGAAATTGTTGAATAAAGTCGTTATTTTTGTTTTCTTTACATACAAAAAGTATTCTCGTATCTTCATAAAATTAAGGTTGAACCACTGATGTCACATGGACTATTTTAACAATGTCTTTACTAACTTTCTGGGCCTTGAATGTGGTAGTTGCGTTGCTGTCTATGCAGTGTCAGAAAGCTCTCGGATTTCATCAAAAATATCTTAATTTGTGTTCCGAACATGAACGAAGATCTTACTGGTTTGGAATGTCATGTGGGTGAGTAATTCAATTCAATTAGCGTACTTAAGCAAAACATGTTCATCTCAATAATCTGGTTAGAATAAAGCCCTGCACTGCTTTTTTCTCCTAGAATATTCTGTTTAATTTGGATTACGATGGTCTGGTTACAAAAGTAAAATGGTTTGTGAATGGTGCTTCATGATGACTTAAAGAAATTAACTATAACACAAATCATATGTGAGGCAAGTGGAATAATTGACAGGTTCTGTTTCCATAAGTGTATAGAGTATATACTATATTATATGCATGTGCTTGGTAAATAGTTAGGTATATAATATATAGAATATGAACATACAGATGACAGGGAGGTGGATCCAGAGTAGTTGCTGAGGTCAGTGAATTGTCTGTTATTCCACTGTGGCACACTGCTGCGAGAACTGCTCTCGGAGTCACTTTCTCCTCCATCACTCTATAAAGACAGGACAGTAACAGACACTTTGAGCACCACAAATTTTTTGTGACCTGACCTTTTATCTTAGATAAAAAAAACGACAAATGAACCAACTTCTTTTTGCAGGAATGAGGGCACTGATTTACTGAGTTGCTTCAGGTGCACTGGGTCTGATGTGGCAAAGGAAGTTTGGACAAGTGTGCTAGAGTCTTAAACAAGACATCAGGAGTGAGATTCAGAGCAAATGCCAATGTAATATGATGTCAACAAAATTAGTGCATACACTGTAAAACATATCAAGAAGTTAAGCTCAAAACTTGCCATCATAGTTGCTCTGCATGTAGTCATTTTTTTGTTTTTGGTCTTGTCCTTAGGGAAAAGATCACAATGACAAAACACAGGAAATAGTAGAACAGATTCTGTTGTCACCTGTACTTTCCATTTAGAGCCAAACAATAAGGTGTACTCTGGAAGAAGCATTGTGCTGCTACTGCGAGATAAGTAAACTCTGAAAGGAAAAGCTAAATATGGATATGGTATATTTAGCTGAAAAACTAATAATAAACAGTATATAAGTTATAGTCAGATACAGTTTAAAAAAAGTTTGACATGATAAGAGAGGATTGATGCTTACTTGGAAGAGTGCTGATGTCTTCCATGCTTTTATGGTACACTGGTCTAGGTGAAGCTCGTCTCAAAGCTTTGTGAATGGGACTTTCATTTTCACCTGTAAGATTTAACAGTGTAAGTTTGATCCCATAGAGGTATAAAGAATTAATTCAAGAAGCAAGAAGAATGTTGCTGGTGTTTTGTTCCCTTTTCTTGTACTATTGTGTTATGTGAGAACTTACTATTTGACACTTGAAAGGGAAGCTGTGAGAAATTCTAAAACAACGCAGATTTAATTACATATACCTAATTTGTAAACAGTTTAAGACTGGGGTAATTTAGTCCTTTTTAAGTCATGTTCATTTCTAATGAATGAATTCTCTAATTTGTCCTTCAAATTGTGATCTGATCAGAAGAGGTGTATTATTACTTTTTTAAATAATCAGATTTACGATTCACACCTGGCAGTTGATGAAACTGAAAAATTGAAAGTGTTCCTGTAGCTCAAATAATAGAGCATACTGATAACAACACCAAGGTCAAAGGTTCAAACTCACGGTTTAAATTCCCCTTAGTGGCATTTCCATCAGTTTGTGTGGTTGAGTGGCATCCCAGGCTCCCTCTCCTGGTTTGTAGGTCAGGGGAACCCTGTACTGGAGTACTGGTTTTCACAGGGGAACATTTACAGCTGCGGTGTGTCTCTGGAGATGATGTAAATGAAGTGCAGATAAAATCGTCAACCTGCTCTGTAACTGGAGGTGGAGTGTACATACTTCTGTCCTCTGTGATGCCAAGGTAATGCTGGTAGTCCCGTGGAATGAAGGATCTAGCAAGAGGTTGAGAGTCAGAATCCTCTGATGTACGTGACGGTCTTCTCTGAATGTTTTTGTCTCTGTCTCTCCAACAGATTTCTGTGGATGTTTTTGGCAGGGTATAGCTAGCTTCCTGTGTTTTCCTGGACTGTGTGATGCTAGTTTCTGGTGCCTTTTTAACCTGTTGCAGATTGGGGCCCTGGGACTTCTTGGACTGAAGATTTAAGTCCTGGCTTTGCTCCTCAACCGCAGTGTTCACAGAAAACATGCTGGTGGCGCGTCTCATGGCATTTGCTTTTCCGTTTAGACTGCCTTTGCTATTTCTTCTACCGTGTTTAGGTTGTGACTCTTGACCAACCTGAGGTTTAGGTACCATTGTGGCTTCTGAAGAGATGTGAGAACCTTTCTGTTGCTGAAGAAAATGAGACACTCCATGGGAGAATGATTCGCCTGAGACCATGTGCGACTGATCGGTTTTTGATCCAGATTCTTGTCTTGACATAATCCTCTTCTTTGAGGGAGACTGGAATACTCTGGTTTTGGCTGGTGAGGATGTTTTGTTGTTCTGGCTTTCATTTACAAAGTCTTTGACATTGGCTCTTTCATTTTGGCTTTGTGGACTTAAGGATCTCTGATTTCCACTTTCAAGAACTGGTGACCTTTGCCCAGATTTTGTAGGTGATCCTCGCCAGAAGTCACGGAGGTTCTTAAACTGTAAAGTGCTCATACCATCCATCACACTTGGCTTATCCTTCCGTAGTGGATGCACCAAGAAACTGGGAGACAGTCTACCTCTGGCAGAAGTACTGTCCTCAACATCATCATCATAATCATCATAATCAGTACCTATTGTTCTGAGATCAAACTCAGATTTGGTAAATCTTTGGTTCAGTCGAGCAGTAGTAGTCGATCTGTTTTGAGCTGCTGCTGATGTTCTAGATTCTTTCTCCCAAAAGGACTTGAGTTGCTTGATCCTCTCTGCCATGTTCTCTTGCTGGGAATTCTGCTTAACAAAAGGCACTTGATTTGTCCTTGGTGCGGTTCTCGATTTTGCCTCCAATTCTTTTGGAGAAGTGTGATCTGCATCATTACTGTTGATGCTAATGGTGCCTCTGCTATCACTATTTTGACCCTCTAGCAAGGATCCACTGTCAAGAGATGGCGAAGATGATTTTAAATGTGGAACATCTTTCTCTAAGGGAGAGCTTGCATGTATGTGGTCAGTCTTCTGATTAGCATATGTCAATGGGAGTTTTGATTCATCTGTAAAAATGGGTACTTGAGGTTTATAGGTGGTGTTACCACTTCCAACATGCTCAAGGTCTACATCTTCTCCAACTCTCTCTTGTTTCTGATGTCCTGGAGATGTTACTTTCAAGCTCTGCTCACTTCTTAGTTGTTCCTCTACACCTTCAGTTGGCTTTCTGCTAATATCACTTGGGATTAAGTGTTCATTTTTAGCAGGTGCACTAGATTTGCCGATCAAAATCTTTGGACCAATGTTTTCTTTCTCCCAGAATGATCTCAAATTGGCAATCTTTGGTCGCTGGTTCTCTTCAGCACCTGTTATTTCTTTTGGCTGATTTTGAGTCTGCTTGATGTCAGTGTCTTCAAGTTTGACTTTAGTCTCTTCCTCTCTCTTGATTTTGTTCTCATTTAGACTAACTTTCCCACCTACAGAAATATTCACCTCTGGGATCTCTGGAGGCACATTGTTTGCAGTAAGAGCAGAGTCAATAGAAGGTTTCTTGATGAGAGGTTCTTTATAAGAAGCAGATTCATATCTTCTCTGTTCTTTTGGAGTACTCTGGGAAGGCTCATCAACACTCTGTTCCTTTCCCCAATCTGTCTGTTGTAGAAATATTGTATTGACTTCTGATGGAAACTCTTCGCTTTGGCGTGGTATGATTAAGTACACATTATCTCTTGGTTTGGCTCTCTGATCAATGTCATCTTCAAAGTCTATGTCATCGATCTTGGTGTCGTCCTCCATGTCTTGAACATTGCTCTCTACATCAAGCCTATCACTGCTGTCTGAGCTTCTGCTAAACCACTCAAGAACTTTGGCAATGGAATCTCCTTGTTCATCGGTAGGTGTGGAAATATGTTCATCTGTCATGACTTCCATTATGGCATCTTCTTGTTTTGAGTTAATAGTCTTTCGTTTTATATTGAAGACAAGGGGGCTGCTGTCAGTCTCACAGTCAGTAGAGGCATCTGTCTTGTTGAATGTATCTGTTATATTAAGGGATCTGGGAAATTGTTGATCTGTATAAAAAAAAAAACAGTGTAGCATTGAATGGCCAGAAAATCTAGACAACACTATTGTAAGCAAAAATTTAATTCAACTAAATTTAAATTTAGGATTATTTCACCCAAATATGAAAATCATGTTATCATTTACTAACCTGCATGTCATTCCAAACCCATATGACTTTCTTTCTTCTGCAGAACACAGCAGTGGATGCACAAAGCAGAAAATTTAAAGGGGTCATATGATGCTGCTAAAAAGAACATTATTTTGGTTCCCCCTTTTCGCCCCGGACAGCATCAACATTACACAGAAGGTTCCCTTTATACAACAGAAGCCGGGCAAGAGTGAGCTGAGGTGGCGGGGTCGAGAACGGCGAAATATCCAGTTGTGTGAATTTTCAATATTGGTGGTGGTTCCTTGTAAGTTGGTTTGTTGAAGCAGAAGAAGGGTGAACATTTCCATCACCTACTGGACTGGAGTGTGAAGAGCTGGATGAGTGTACAACTGCTTGAATATCAGATTGTATTTTACCAAAATGTGAAATGTATATTTTGCTGACACACTTGGGTGCTTTAGGCACTAAAGTGAGACCTAGTGTACTGCCATTATTTGTCAGTCCACCCAAAATTTAACTGGCTGCTTGTTAAATGATCTCCTGTGTTCGGCAGAAGTCAGTCAGTCATACAGGTTTGAAATGACATGATGATGGGTAAATAACATAATTCTAATTTTTGGGTGAATTTCTCCTTTAACAAATTTTGAACATTTCTAAAAAATGTGGATCATACCAACAGCAGTTTTCTTCATATTTTCTTCAGTTCCTATCGTTTCTGATTTTGGATACGGACTCATATGATTTTCCACATTCCCAGATTTGTGCAGTGTAGATTGAGGGGCAGTGATCTCATCCAGTGGCTTTTCAGAGTTGTCAGTCAACGTGAACATTGCATTTTCACGAGGAAGGTTAATTTCACCAGAAATGTTTTGGCCCTCTAATTCCATACTTGATGTCTGAGGAAGGCAACTGTTTGTTTCTCTTCTTTGTTTTACAAGTTCTTCCACTTTTTTGCCATCATCTGCTCTTGTGATAGAGTTTAGACTTAGACGTGGTTTTATTTTTGGCTTTTCTTGTAAGCCTTGTGGAGGGTTTATCAGTTGCGATGAAGCTCTAACTGGTAAACGTGACTTTGGCAACTTCAGTGGTGAAGGAGAGCTAAATTGCTCTTTGTTTTCAGTTTTGCTACCTGATTCTTCTGGACTACCCAGTGAAAGTATAGATTCTTCAAGATCCTTTTCTTGACTGCTGTTTTTGCAAACATAGCTTAGGGATACTACTGGTTGTCGCAGCTGGCTCTTGAGAGTGGTCTCATTGGAGCTATGTTTAGGGATACTTCTTGGTGGTGGAGACCTGATACCTGAGCCTGCTGTGGTGGACACAACCTGGCTGGACACAGAGTTGGTGCTGTCTGAGACAGAGCTCTGCGGTTTGTTGATTTTGGTCCTCTTCTTTGGCACAGGCTTTTGACCAGGAGGTTTGTTGTGTGGGGTGTTAAAGACCTCACTATTAACTTCACCATGACTTGCTTCCTGATGTTTTACTGCAAATATGAGACTTGTAAGCATGGAAGAACACAAAACTACAAATTTATGAGCACAAATGAACATTATACAACAAGTTGCCACATAAACCTGAATCAGAGCCTCGGTCTAATGATTTCCTGAATCCAGGTCCTGATGTAAAGTGGATATCAGTTTCCTCAAAATCAAGCTCTATTGGAACACTGTTAAATGGGTTGTGCCTTGGCTGGAACCAGGTAAACAGACAAAGTTTACAATGAATAAATACATTGATTATTGATGCCATATTGATTTATTTGTCGTTTAGCATTGACTTTCACTCAAAATTAACACACTAGAGGGACCTAGACTTAAAAGGGGTCATATCATACATCTGTATTAAGTCATTTTATTTATTACCTTATGCTGTAGTTTTACTGAAGATATGAATTTTAGATAAAATTCATGACAATTTTCCACCCTCTATCTGATACATAGAAATAACCGATTTTTTATACCTCTGCACCTAACACCCTGGTTGCATGTGACATGAGAAACAGCTGTGTTTACTCACAAGCTGCAGGTCTGCTGATGAGTCCAATATACTCTATATACTGTTTGCTCTGCCCCATCCTTCAATAACAGCCTCTTTGCAAAGCCTGCGTTATATTGTGGCAGTATCCTCCTTAGTACCTCATACTGACCAGGTGGACCAAGTTTTTAAGTACAGATAGGTGTTGTTGATGTCTAAATGTGGGCGGCCATACAGTATGTTAAAGTGGACATAACACACAGTTTCTGCCAATCTCATGTTAATCTTGAGTACCAATAGAGTAGTATTGCATCCTTCATATCGCCGAAGAGTCTTTAGTTTTATCAGATTTATTAAAGAATGATACAGCTGTACCGCTTCTCTCCGAAAACAGTCGAGCTCCTGAAGGCGTGCCATGGGTGGAGCTAAAGAGTCACGAGCATGCAAAGCTTTTCCATAGCGATCGTCTGCAAGCTTGCGACATCGGCATAAATAAAACAGGAACAAAAACTTTATTGACTTAAATTAACTATGGCTCAAAATCAGATCCAGCCATATACTCTGGTTGCTGTGTGCGCACACTCTTCCTAAAGTAGTGCCTACACAAAGAAATCCACTCTTTATAACATCATACAGGGCCATACTCGAAAAAAACTTTCCAAAACTTATACGAACCCTGAAGGGATGTCGTTGGCACAGAAATACTATGTCATACGTCAACTCAGTTTTTAAGACTTTGGCCATGTATAGCATGAGAATCCAATTCTTTAGCAATGTAAATAAGTCGGAATGCATGAAATAGCAGTAGACATCCTCTTTAATGTATTCATTTGATAGCTGTAAGCAGGGGTTAAAGCAAAAAAAAATCCTGAGCCTGAACTTTTTTTCCGGGGGCGGGGTGGGGCGGGGCAGCACATGCAAAGCATGCAATGACTGTGGCAACTTTAACATTTGAAAGGATACTATGGCAAAGTTATTGCTTTCTTTATTCAAACAGATTTTTTTTTCATGAATATATGGTTGACCTGAAGACTGAAAGCTGTATCATACACTTGGAAAATTATGAGCTATGTCACCGCTTATCGACACTAGGGGTGTGACAATACACTTAGCTCACGAGATGAGACAAAATACAGATACTTGGTTCACTAGAACGTGACAATATTTTAATACTATTTTTAAGAAATTTTCAATGACAAAATATTTGTCTTTTAATTACAAAAAGTAAAACAATGCAGTTGTATTTAGAAATATTTTAACTAATCTAGGGCTGTAACTAATGATTATTTTGGTAATCAAGTAATCTACTGATTATTTTGACAACTGAGTAATCTGATATTTTTTAGTAACAAACAGACCTAAGTGAAAACCAGGCTTTAGTATGACTATTTATATATAAACTAACGATGAGGCAATAATAATTGGCTCAAATTAAATATAAAAACCAAGAAATTACAGGATTGTATTGAACAACACTGTTAAAATATATAATGTCATATGCCTATACATAATATTATGAACATAACCAACTTAAGTACATTATGTATTAAAACAAATACCTGCAGAGGGCGCCAACGGCCTGGTGACGTTTCACTTTACTGCGTGATTAAACGATGTTTAAATCCATTTAATTTTAATATTTGGCCACATGCAGAAACTTTTATTTTGAAATCGCGATGTACAATAAATGGCATATTTAGAAATATGATGTATTCTCCTGTGTTGGCAAAGGTTT
>NW_015660894.1:20985-28586 GCF_001515625.1 Sinocyclocheilus rhinocerous
TGGCAAAGGTTTATAAATGATTTACGTTACAAATCTAGAGAGAATGCACAGTTTTTCCAGATCAACGTTAAGCAATTCAAACTCAACGCATATGCAGAGGAAGAGTTTAGCCCCTTTCACACATACAGTACTGGTAAATTACTGGTAAGTTACCATTAATAGATCATGAGAACAGGACCTTTTCAAAAATCCCGGTAAATTTGTTCTGGCAATCATATCGTTTTATGGAGATGACATGATTACTCTGAGCTGTTTACAAAGCTCCGCTGCTTTTTAATTAGTTATTCCATGTAAATATGCGCTAGATGGACATCTTTGACAATTGCGCCTCGCAGCTTTGTGTCGCGCTTCTCCATTCATCAGGGCTGCGACTCCGCAATTGGATACTATTAAGCGCGTCTCGTGTTTATAAGAGCAAAACATTCTGATTGGCTAGTAATGTTAGTTTGGTTGAGAGTGAAAGCTGTGCTCCTCTCATACCATTGGTAGGCGAACTCATGGACTCGAAAGTGATATCAATCAACAAGATTTTTTTTTTTAAATATTGGACTATTTTTTCCCGCAGCCAAACGCTGCACGCCGGAGATCCGGCACGGTGCCGGAGAACTTTAAGCCCTGTGTAAGTCATGAAAGTTAGGTAGGAACCATTTTCCCACATTTTTAATAAATGGTCTATTTGCGATTTCAAGTTTTCCTTTCTCTTTGGAGTGTTACAAGCTGATTGTGCATAGATAAGATCCCTGAAGTTGCAAAGACTAAAGTCTCAAAACCAAGGATATACAGTAATGAAGGCAGTTGACCCTGATATGGTTGTATAGTTTAATGAGCACTTACATACCTTGGATGGCAATCTCATGCCTATGTTTAGTTTTTCTTGCTGGACTTCTAATGTCTCACCATTTTCCCTAATTTTAAAAGAAATAGCAATTGCATTTTTATGCTTGCATTCATAAGAAGCAAAAGAAAACAAGTCCAGCTGATTTGGACTAAAGTTCTACAAGACATCCTGCAATGACCAGGATCAATTAAACCTTCACAGGCAGAGTACTTTAAGAGGACAGCGTGCAAACTCCTCTGTTGACCCTTGTCGAGTCATAAAGATCTTGAAATCATAAGGTATCCACACCTGTAAAGCACACAAAGCGCCTGGGAGGGGTGGAGGTTGCACACACAGTGCAAACCAAAGGGTTCTGGCAAGCGTGAACAGTTATTACTCCTGTTGTTCCGGATAAGTTGATGAATACAGAGCTAGATGAGATATACTATGTGTGTCTAAATATTCAGTGTAGGATTATGCCAACCTCACTGAACCGTAGATGCTGATATTTGTGCTTTTGTCCATGAACATTTAGCATTACCTCTCTTTTAGCTGCTCTGAGGACTCAGTAGTTTGTGTTACTTTAGGTGACGTCATGATGCCATCACTATCCTTTCGGCTGATGCTTCTGGATCTGCCGCCCCACGACTTGGTTAAATACTCTATATAGGAGGATAGTGAGATGTTTACTGGTGTTTGATATGCTTGCTATCAAAGCATTTAAACAAGAGGAGTTGCATGTGTAAACTGTAGGCTTTTTGGTCTCACCAACAACTGAGGGTTTCCTTTGCGTCATCGATGCCATGATGATTTCAGAGCCATGAACCCTGTCCTGGTGTCTCTGTGACTTTGCTTCATAGAACCATTCTCCTGACATAAATTTGCGTTTGTCTTCCTCTGGGACGGCTTTCTGCAGCTGTCTGGGAATCAGATGAGACAGAGGTTCAACTTGGGTGAGAAAAATTTTAATCATCAACAGCTCCCAGCAACATGCA
Organism: Sinocyclocheilus rhinocerous; assembly: GCF_001515625.1. Taxonomy (NCBI): domain Eukaryota; kingdom Metazoa; phylum Chordata; class Actinopteri; order Cypriniformes; family Cyprinidae; genus Sinocyclocheilus; species Sinocyclocheilus rhinocerous. The sequence goes on from NW_015660894.1 coordinate 22,798, forward strand.
TCTAACCTAATATATTGTCTCACCTCAGCATGGTCCTTTGGACAAATACCATGCATTCCACAGGCCGCAAATTAGTTTACTACATAAGCCATCAAGGACAGAAAGCACGGCACTTATCACATCCTCTGTTGTTTGCTCACAAAATGTTGAATTCTTTTTATGTGCAAATGTGTCAGGCAGTTCTTTGAGTACTAGGATCATAAACTGAGCTTTCCAAATGACGGTACCTCATTGCACTTTATTTTTTTATTACGTTACACAGCTCTCCTGTATGAGAGCCTCTTAAATCATTAACATTCCTTATGACCAAAGAGTTGGGACAAACTCTTTCTTCATTGACTTATACACAAAACTGTCTTCAATACTGACTCTGTTTGCTTTGCAAATACTAAATCTCTCATAATGGCTGCTTCTTGGGTACTATCAGTGTTCCCAGTAGCTGTACCCTGTTAAGTAATTCAGACACTAATGATAAGGAGTTTTATGGATTGATTCCTTAAGAAAAACAGCTCAAGAGGTCAAAACTAATAATTATACTATGACTTGTTTGAGAGGTGGTTAATGTTAAATGCTACAAATAGCTAAAATTTCAAAACAACCATAATAAAGACATTGTGAGCATTTGTACTGATTCAAACTTGTTTGATTAAAATCATGTGTTTGGTAACAACCATTAGAACACATCTTTGCTTTTGAAGGAGGGGAAACTATGTTGGTCATGTGAAAAGGCCAAGACAATTATTCCACAAGGGTAGACTTAATCCTTTTAAAAGGTTGAGTACGGTCGAGGCTGAACACAGGGAAATCACCCAGACATGGCCAGATTCTGCATTCTTCCTTTCATGTAGACTACCAGTCTCCATTTAAAGCATTAAACATGAGAACAAATAGTTTGCTAGTGCAATGGCGTTCATGTGGGTGAACCCCCTCAGTGTTTGTCTTTGGATTAATGCCCTGTTTTTTTCATGTTGTATTATGTTGTATTTCATTAGATATGTCTAAAATGACTGTCATTCTGTGCATTTGCAAAAGTTTGTGGTTGGTAAGATTTAATTTTTTTAATGTTTTTGTCTCTTATGCTCACAAAGAGAATAAAAAAATGTATTTGGTCAAAAATACAGTAAAACTGTATTATTGTGAAATATTATTACAATTTAAAGAAAATCTATTTTAATATATTTTAAAATATAATTTAATCCTGTGATGGCAAAGCTGAATTCTCAACAGGCGTTACTCCAGTCTTCAGTGTCACATGAAATCATTGTAAAATGCTGATTCGATGCTCAAAAAACATGCATTTCTTTATTATCAATGGTGAAAACAGTTGTGCTGCTTTATTTGCAAAAAACTCTTGATTCAGTTTTTCAGGATTTTTTGATGGATAGAAATTGCATTATAAATTGTTGCATTATAAATGTCTTTATTGTCACTTTTGATCAATTTAGTATTAATTATTATTAACCCCAAACTTTTGAAGATTAATGTATATTTTAAGTTAAATTGTATGTGAACGTACAAGAAAGTGTATTTCAGATTTACTAATATTTTATTCACCTTTTAGCTTTTTACAGTTTATTTCACATTAATTGTTCAGTCAAAATATTTTTAAGATTAGTTTTTTTTTTTAAATATGAATATTCAGTGTAATCCCTCAGTTGATGTCATAAGATGCCATTTATAATAATTATACAAAAATTCAACTTAAAACTGATTTAAAAAATTGCATATCATACTGCTGCCACTGCTTGAGATCAGCTATCATTTACATTAAGAGAGGGGGTCATTTAGCCTACAAATGAAAGTTTGATTATGCTGGCTACGCAATCTTACTTGATTCGTTCCTCCTCTGCTTTCTTCAACTCAGCATCCCTCTTTAAAACTGTCATGATCATCTCCTGCTCCTCCTCGCTCAGGTGGCTCAGGTCTATCATGATGACCACTGTTCTTCTCACAGTTGGGGACTCTAGTACTGACACTCACAGAGTCCACACTGCTATCTGTTGTTCTTCCTGAATCACCTTCATTTCATTATGCACAATTACGGCACCTGCAATCAGCACACCAAAACATCTGCGATTCTCCATTGGATTCATTCACATCAGATCAGGCTTTTCTATGAAAATATAATAATTAGTATTATTCAGTCATTTATTTAATGGAAAGGACAGATGTAGTAACCCAATTTGTATGCTGAATTTGATGTAATTTGGAATGAAATGTGATTCTAAATAAGTGCACAATGAAGCTGAGTGAGAGCCTGTTTAGAGAACGCTGAGATTAGACAAAACATGTGACGGCGCTGTCAGTTGACCATGAGAAGGGGCAGACCTTTAGATCGAGCACATTTAAAGCAAATGATGAACTTTTACATTGAACATAAATTGCATAATGCTGATCCCATTTAAAAGTCATGTCAGATAATGGCTTTATGTTCTATTCAAATTATTGGTTTATTTCTATGCACAGAAAAATAAGAACCCGCTTGAATTAATTTGTTTAAAAAAATTTCCTTACATGATCATATGACCATATTTAATGCTTAAGACACCAGCGTGTCATGTTAACTGTGCCAGTGCAAATATTTGAAAACAGCTCACTGAAACACTATTTACTCTGGGTTACACCTGAATCAAAACAAGCCTCAAAGAAATGACAAAAGCAGCCTAATACATAACATTATACAAACAACAAGCGAACAATAAAATAGCATTGAAATGTTAATGCTTTACATTAGTGAGGAGCTTAATATGGAATGGAAATACTGTACGTATTCTCTTGAGAGTCTGACTCAAATCCGAAATTATGAATGTGTTTGGTATGATTAAACAAAACAAACCATGTATCAAGAGCACATGAGTAATGGATTTAACATGCTGATTGATCTGCATTATTTGATGCTGTAATGTCGCATCCTGAATCCTGTTTCTTGTCCAAAGGTCTTTTGACTTATCAAATGAGGCTCTTCTTTGCAAATTTCATTAGGCTGGATTCAATTGAATAAGTTCTTGGTAAACAAAGATTTACACATCATCTATAAATTGCACTTTTTAATAAACAGGACAAGTAACAGTAAATTAAAGTGGTATTTTTCTGGATATGTAAAATAATTGAAGCACCTTGGAGCTTTAGGAGTCTATCTGTTGACGTTTTAGACATGTAGCCTAATTGAATTTTAAAAACAGGATAATGTGGCGTATCCCTGTCTGCAGTGATAAAATCACTGCTGTCTGGGGATTCATGTGCTCTTTTTCTATTCTGTTTTCTCTTAAATTCATTATTCCTCCGTATTGCATTTATATTTAAACGGCATAAATGCATTCATCAGTGATACATATACACGAACTCACGAGCAGGGAAGGCAAGAACCTGTCACAACTACTTTTCTTCACATTACAATCATTTCGATAATAAAAACCAAACGGAGATTAGTAATCCCGTTTTATTAATACATCGTAAATACGCTTTATATGAATTATGTCAGTCTATCGATCGCAACACTTTACTTTTCATGTAACGTTAGTTTACTCGAGACCGAGCACAGTGACAACCTTGAAGAATGTATTTATAAGTATTTCATTAAACTTTAGAGGCTCGTGTATTCTGTAGTTATATTCTGTAGTGGCAAAACAATCTTCACAAACATAACGACAGGTATATGTCGATATGAAAGGTTTCAGCTCACCTTGTTTCCGTTGCAGAACCTCTGGAGCGCCTCTCTGGCGCGTAGTACAGAACATCTTCACTGTTTGAGCGACGCGTCTCTCGGGGGTGGACGGAGTCTTGACGTCGGCTTCCAGTCGACCAATCAAAGACTGAGTTTGAGCGGTCAACCCGACGCGCCAAGATAGAACGCTCCAATCGGAAGTATACGGCGTGCGTATTTCACGCGAGCACCTCGCGTGACGTTAACGCATTAAATTTGTTTCCTGAAGAATGTAAATGGACAGTATAATGAAGGCCCTATACGCAAACATTGAATTAGTTTATATTTCACATGGTCCGTCTTTTTACACGCGTTTTAAATTTGTTTTATTTGTATTTGTTTTTTTACATTTATGTACGAGAATTGTAATGAATAGCATACTTAGGCCAGCCAAGTCTGTTCTCATTAATTACAAATCCACTGAATGATGGTTATTTGTGATTAGTAATTCAGAGTCAGCCAGGGTCTGTGTAAACAACATTATTTCATAAGTCTTCCGTTTTTTCTGTACTGCTGTTATACAATGATTCGTTTAGATTCGTTCCTAATTTGATTAGTGAATGCTGATATACAACAGCACTGGGACTTTTGATTTCATCACTTAGCTTGTCTGTTTTTGTTCCAGACAGTCTGTGCGTCAATGATGGGGACTTTTCCGTTTTTCTGTAGGTTTCATCAAGGGTGTAACTTTAGTTTGAGAAGTGGTGGGGACACAAAATGGGGGAAAATGTTTTCGATTTGAATCCCATTTCCTGCATGTACATACATTTAGGGACTATGGTGATACAAAATCCAGGAAATAATTAAGTTGATTAATGATCAATTCTGGCAAAAAGAATAGTAGGCTACTAAACTATGAATAACATCAAGGGTGTAACTTTAGTTTGAGAAGTGGTGGGGACACAAAATGGGGAAAAATGTTTTCGATTTGAATCCCATTTCCTGCATGTACATACATTTAGGGACTATGGTGATACAAAATCCAGGAAATAATTAAGTTGATTAATGATCAATTCTGGCAAAAAGAATAGTAGGCTACTAAACTATGAATAAGAAAATGATGTCTTACTTTCTTTATTGTTTAATAGGGGCCGATAGCCAAGACTTGAGAGAATCATTTTATAAAGTCAAAAATGTTCACCATTAATGTTTTGAATAATGTTTAAATAATGTGAGACTCAATTTCCACTGTTAAACAAACTTTTATTTCAAACTAACCGCTGTACCTGAAAATATAAAATTAATCACTTGTTGCACAGGACGTTTACCAAACCGCAGGTGTTTAGAATAGAAAAAGCTTTTATGAACTGGGACAGAATGTTCTACATCAGTGGTTCCCAGACTTTTTAGAGTGGAGTAGCCTACCCCCTGAGGCATTTCTGCGTACCCCCTCTTCCACTTAGACTGCACCTTTTCCATTAAAGAACAATATTTGCCCCCTAAATTGACTTTCCAATGCATTTTTTATCTTTATAAATAGACTATTAATGTTTAAAATAAAACAAGTGCAATAGATTAATATGCAATGATTAAAAAAAAGTTAAAAGTTTCTTTTCAATACTTTTACAATTCTTTGAAATACTAAAACCGCCAGTAGGTGGCGGTAAGTCACTGTCTTAATGCGTGAGTCATCGAGTCATTTGTTCATTCAGTAACTAAGCAAGTGGCTGTATTTATAAATGAATCATTGAATCAATGACTTTCGCGAACGATTCGTTCACGAAACACCGCAAAACTCAGCATTTTGTTCGCGTACCCCCTCTGTCGCCTCACGTACCCCAGTTTGGGAACCACTGTTCTAAATCAAATATTTAGCTAGCAACAGTGTATGTTAACGTTAGCTCAGTCAACGTAGGCTAACATTAACAGGTGTAGACAGAAAATATGATTATTCTGGCCTGAGCTAATTTACTGAATCAACCAACTCACATCTCCTTTCTTTCTTTCTTTCTTTTCATCCATAATGACATTAAAGTCATCTGTTGCTGCTTCTGGCGTTTCATCGCTGACTGTGCCGCAACCGCGATACCTGCTCATTAGAACCTTCAGTGAGCTATTTTTAGAGTGTGCACGCGACGTTCCTGGA
>NW_015660894.1:28670-74282 GCF_001515625.1 Sinocyclocheilus rhinocerous
GTGGGGGGGGGACATGTCCCCCCTGTCCCCAGTGGAAATTATGCCCCTGGGTTACATACACCAGTAGGTGGCGACAAATTACTGTGTTTATGAGTGAATCATTGAATCATTTACCAAATCATTCAAAACAGATTCAGGAACACAACATGTCTGTGTGTATGTATTACTTTATTTCCTGGTACGTTCAAGGAAAAGAAATATAAAAATGTAGTCTTTTTGATTCCCTCAACAAGTTTATATTAGAACAGGTTTAACCTGGTTTATGTTTAACAAGTAGGAGCAAGGTTTTAAAACGGGTAGATTTCGGTATAAAGAGGCAAGCGAGTACAAACTCTCAAATCTATCAAACATTTTTATACCTCCGTTAAGCTTCAGAGTATTGAATCTATCACTTGAGTGAACTGTACCAATTAGATTAATAGAATACAAATTATAATTTACAGGTTCCTATTGGTAGATGTTTAGGTGTATCTGTAAGTCATAAAGACTAGTACACGATTAACCATCATGTCAAGCTGAAAAAAACTAATGCATGACCATAAACCAAACATACACAAGATTTGTGGAAGCTGCACTTTATTTGAAAAAGAACGAGTTCACTAATTGTTCTTACATCTTTTAAATACATAAACAAAAAAATGATCCGTGAGGACAACACAGAAATTATTCAGTAAAACTTCAAAATCAGTTCCGATTTGATTGAATTGCTTTCATATTTCAAGCCATCCTTAGCCAACCCCTGGACAAACTGCCTACATGATTATATGTATATATACATTAAAGCACCGATCAACAGTGCTCGAACCGTCTCCCAGTCAGCGTTTCTCATATTTTACACTACAAATTTACAGTGATATCAATAACCCTGTCCGTGACCAATAGCTAGAGGAGCGTCCAGCTCCTGTTCAGTATTCCTGGACTTTTAGAGAGCAGGGTGCCTAACTTGACGAGAAGTCTGAAACATTCAGATCAGGGGCAGCCAGATCTTTATGGTCCGTGTGAAAATGATGGCATGCCATGCATAATGCAGAACACCTCCCTTCCCAAGTGCAACACCTCACAATCACGGAGGAAGTACTTTTCTACTCCAACAAATATCTCATTGCAAAACCCCTAAGCACAGTATCGACTAAACAGTATAACAAACCATTCACTAATGATTACCCTCCCAATAGCCTTGGGCTGCAAACATTTCATCTACGGGAAGTTGTTCTAGACATAAAACTTAGAGAATAGTTGGTGCTCTATCATTTAGCTTACAGGTGTATTTTTCACATAATATCTATTTTAAAAGTCTAAACCTTCATTATACAATCCAACACCCAAAAATAATGTTGAATTATTATTTATATTTTCCCCGGATGTACTTTCGTAAACTCTCCTGTTTTATTTTTTAGGCTTTAATTATAAATAAACACAAACGACACGCAAGAAAGGTCTACCGGTGAATACAATTAAAGTTGAAACTAAAAGATAAAGTGTAAAACAAAGTTACTGTTACTATTTCATAACACGTACTATATCAGATGCTGAGTTATACTCCGATTTAGGTCGACGTTCGCCACAAGACCTCTCATCAGAAGCTCCCGGTCGAAGGAAAAAAAACAACCTATAGCAGGAAAATCAAACTATAGCTTCTCAGAACACTAAATATCCAAGTCTTTCAATGCCCTTACCTACCTTAACAGATTACAAAATGTATGAGGAATCCCTTTATGGGTCCAACAGCAGCATCACTTGACATCTTAAACAAATTACGAAATGATTGCAGTATGCTCCCAGTCTTTCAACACACTTGGTTTACATCTTTGACGTCGAGTATGTTGTGGGATCGGTCCTCTGAAGAGCATCCCGGCACAGAGGACAGAGCTTAACATCAGGTTTGACATCAGGGAGCAACTTCATTTTGTTACATAAACTGCATCTGGAAAAAGAGACAATTAAATGTACGATTAAAAAGATGCTTTAAACAACAGTGTGTTAAGTCTACAAGAAACAGTGTTCGCGACCCATGTCGCTTCCATACCGTGATACATTTATGAATGAAACCTGGAACTGATTGGATAGTGAAGAGTCTGTATGATAGGTTGGAGGAGAGGGGTTAAAAAATAAGAGGGTTTGATGTCAACCGAAAAGGAGAACCGTTTTAGAGGTGTTACGGAAAGTTGCAGGGTTTCTACTTCATGACTTTTCCAGTTTGGGGTTACTGGATATGTAAAATCATTTTATACAAACTGTACTCACAGAAAATGAAAAAGTGATGAAATATCTTGAAATATCTGTGCATAACTAGAAAAAAATATATTCCATACAGAAATCTCCATGACTTTTTAAAATATATTACCAGGGCTGAATATCACAGTTTTAAAGGTGAATTCAGTCATTTATTCTTACTGTTATTTTACATATAAATAAATCAATTGTTGAAAAATAGATTATAACATATAAATTAAATATATAACATAGAAATTAAATATATATATAAATTAAACATATTAAGAGAGAATGGTGTCAGTTTTTTTATAAAAAATAATTTTGACATTTAAAACACTTTTTAAAAGTAATGAAATATCTTCAAATTCCTGTTTAACTAGAAAAAAAAATTCCCTATAGAAATCTCCAGGGGTTTTTCAAATATATATTCAGGCATGAATATCACTGTTTTAAAGGTGAACTAATTTATTGTTACTGTTATTTTACATATAATTAAAAAAATAGAAATTAGGATAGAATTAAATGTTTAATATATACTTAAAATGAAACACAAAGAATAGTGTCAGTTTTATTTCTATAAAAATTGTAAGATTTAAAATACTTTTTAAAAGTGATGAAATATCTTAAAATATGTTTTAGAAAAAAACAAATATACATACGTACAGGTGCATCTCAAAAAATTAGAATATCGTGAAAAAGTTACTTATTTCAAAAAGTGAAACTTTCATATATTATAGATTCATTACATGTAAAGTAAAACATTTAAAAAAATGTTTTGTTTTAATTTTGATTATTAGAACTTACTGCTCATGAAAGTCAAAAATTCAGTATCTCAAAATATTAGAATATTTACATTTGAGTTTCATTAAATGGCCAAATGACCACTTTTTTACAATATTCAAATTTTTTAATGCACCTTTATGTGTGTATATATATATATACATACATGGCATGAATATCACATTTTTAAAGATGAACTCAGTAATTTTCCCCACAGTTGTTGTTGTTATAATAATTTCCCCCACAGTTGTTGTTGTTGTTATTATTAATTCATTAATTATTAATTAAATTAATAGTAGCATGAAATGTTTAAAATAATGTACACTCAGGAATATGTTTTAAGAAAGTAAACTGTCAATTTTATGTTAATAAAATAATTTTAACATGAAAAAAATTAATTAACTATATTTATATATATATATATACAGTATATATATATAATGATAAATGTTTTACCTGGATCAGTCAGTACTGACTGCTATAATCTATTTGTACAGTCTACATCTAGCAAGAGGCACGAGATGAAACTGACATGGCATGCAAGACCATCGGTGAGCACAAACACATGCGGTACCTAGACAAAAGACGAAGCTCTACAAGAAATCCTTGAGAGAGAGCTGTGCAAAGGGGTCTTGTCCTGGGGCTCTGAGAGGACTCTGACTGGAAGGACTAGAGGCAGCGGAGGGCTAATGCAGAGAGAACAACACAGAGAGAGAAAGGAAAGAGCTTGGAGTGACAGGGAGAAGCACAAGTGGAGGAGGAGAGGAATGATCTGCAGTTTGGGAGGGAGTTCTCTGTCTTCATGGCCCATCATAACACAATGGACCATGATTACGAAGAGTGTTAATAGAAAGCTACATTCATCACAAGAACAACGTAACGTACATGAAAGGTTAGAGAGATTGTAGGGGCTGTACCTGTGCGCTGGACACTGATCCGAACGGATTGGATGGCCTCATGACCGGCTGTGTGTACATCATTGTGGGCTGGGTCATCATGCTCATAGAGGGCATCTGTGGAGGCTACAAAAATCACAACCATGAGGAATCATTCAGCTTACAATTTCAACAAATTGGCAGCTGGTTTCACAGCAGAGTTATCAAAGTTAACTAAAACCATAAAAAAATAAAATAAAATCAACATTAATTAAAATAAAAAACAAAAACACATTGCAGCTTGTTGTTGAAGCAACATTTCTCATTTTCATTTAGATTAACCTGATGTACTAAAATAAAAATAAAACTGAAATACTAAAAAGAAACTACATAGACAATAAAAACTAAATAAAAATAACTAAAAGAGAAAATACAAAATACAAAAATCACAGAAATACTAACCATGCCATATCCCATCATTCCTGTAGGTGTTGTAGCAGGGAAAGTCATGATAGATGGTGGCTATAAAACAAAGAAAGACTAATAAGAACACCAAGTTCATATGTGATTCATTTCATTATATTTGCTCTGTTCCAAAAACCTTAAGACACCTTGTTTTAGCAAAATCCCAGAATGCACTTCAGTGAACTCAGTTAATAAAAGGCAGGCAAGGCAAGAAAAATGTCAGTTATGATTTAAACATTTCTTTCCAATAGTCTGAGTAGGATTGATTAAAACAGTTTAATGTAATGCAAATGTATCACTTGACCAATGTTTGTGTGCTGTATATTTAAGTACTGAACTGTTAGCTTAGCAACATGCTAATTTTAGATGCTACTGAAATCGATTGTTCAGTTGAGTCGCCTGTGTAGAGCGTTTTTGTGTCTGCTGCCTATATAGTGTTCTAAATTGAACATAGGGGGATAGTTTACCCAAAAATGAAAATTCTGTCATTAATTATTAACTCGCATGTTGTTCCAAACCCGTAAGACCTTCGTTCATCTTCGGAACACAAATTAAAATATTTTTGATGAAATCAGAGAGCTTTCTGAGCCTCCATAGACAGCAACGTAACTACCATGTTCAAGGCACAGAAAGGTAGTAAGGACATCGTTAAAATAGTCCATGTGACATCAGTGGTTCAACCGTAATTTTATGCCCAGATTTGCAGTCTAGGGGAGTCAACACTAATTATCAAAAGTCAGAAATGCTGCAGATTTTGTTCAGTCAGAATTGACAATTTTGCTGAAAATCGCAGTTTATGATCAGACTCTTCAGACTAAATCTCAGCGGATTTCAAACATGTTTGTTAGTTTGAGTTGATTTCAGAACACATTGTTTGCATTTGTCATTTGTGGTTAGGCCTGTCACGATAACAACTTTTTGTTGTGCGATATATTGCCCCAGAAATAATTGCGATAAGCGATATTATTGTCATATTAAATACCATTTTATGCCACTGAATATATAATCATAATGTAACAGCATAATAATGCAAGAAGGCCTACACACTTCCAAATGACAACAAACTTTTAATTTTAAGAATATTTAGATCATGGAAATTAAGTATCAAAATATAAGATACCTTAAAAAAACCTGAATAAATAGTAAATAAACATTTTCTAACAAAAAGTGCAAAGTAACAAGTACAAAAAAAGAAAAATGCACATGAACTTGTATGGAGATTTTTCCATCTACAGATTTGTTTCTGACCTTCTTTTCTCTGTTAATTGAGGGTGCACACTATTGCTGAGAAACACAATCACTACTTAGCAGTCAGATGTCCGTATGCACAAAGACACATAAATATAATGGGTGATATATTGCGTCACCAAAACTTATTGAGGTCATGTATATATATTGCGCGATAAGTCGATATATTGATTATTGCGACAGGCCTATTTGTGGTACTCATTTAGTGAATAATGCCCAGTTTTTCTCTGTAACCATTTACAAGGTCGGCAAGTGTGTGATGCCTAGTGTTTTAAAATCTGTTCAGATTTAAAAAGTCATGTAATGTATTCCAGCCTTAAGAGGTAAGGATGATTCCCTAGAAGGTACGCAGCTCACTGGGTTTTGGAACAGAGCAATTTTATCAATATAAAGTACAGCTGTACCATAGAGACAGGGTTCCATGTAGTAGATGGAGCAGTTTTGGGTTGCCAGTTCATTCCACCAGTTAATTTTTTCTCTCCTGGTTGGTTCCAGTGGATATCACTGCGAAAACAGTTGACTAATATTAACACCAAATCAGAATATGAAAAATTTACATACCGAGCATCATAAAGGGCAAAATTCTTACTTTTTAGTGGTACCATTTCCAATGCCCAGATCTATAAGTGAGAAAATATATATTTTATGAAGACTTTAAAGAGGTACATTTAAATTTTTTAACAAAGTTGGAAAATTAGGGGCCGGTCACAAGAGAACATGTTGCTTTTCCGTTGTTTCTCTATGTAATCATGCACTAGATAGACATCACTGACCATTATGCTTGCATTTTTTACAGCATCTACTTGATCAGACCTAACTGGCCTGCATGTCACGTTTATACATGCAAAAATGATTCTTTGTGAAATGGCCCCTAACAATGTATAATATCTTCCTTTTAGCATCATATTCTGACAAACACAAGTTAATATGCAACTTTTGAATAATTGACACTTACTTCCAACCAGGTTGGCCAAGGAAGAATCCAGGTCGTCTGACACCAGTTTCTCTGGGAGCAGATTGGAGGACTGATTTGAACCGGCCACAGTGGGTTTCAAAATCCCTGCTGTGACATTCACAAATAAGACAGGTGATACACAATGGTGATTCAGAGTGCTTTACATAACCATAATGAAGCAAATAAGAAACATATAGGCATAAAAGCCAAGTTTAAAGTCCTTTAACGCTGTCAGTTCAGAAACGTCTGATTACATGTTGATGTGTTTTCATTTGATTTTACCTAAAATGCCTTACCATCTGTATCCAGGCTATTAGACGAGGCAGCTTTAGTACCAAAAACAGACTCAAAGTCAACACGCAGCTCCCCTGAGCTCTGTGGAGGAGGGATTTGTGGAGCTCCGTATCCTTCAAAAGGTACAAAAAGCCATTGAAACCTTCTCACAGAAGTCACAATATAGACTAGGACACCATCCGAAGAATACACAAATTGAAACAATGCCAAATTTAAGTTCAAGTGCTGCCAATAAGTGGACTAGTCCATGTTAGTGGAGGGTAAACTACAGTCATGCACAAGACATCCTGAAAAACTACAAGGGATGGTTCAACAAAATGCAAAAATTTTCATCATTTACTCACCCTTGTGTCATTCTAAACTTCTTATGAACATAAAAGGTGAATTTTTAAAGAATATAAAGGAAATTAATGAGTATTCGGGCTGTCGAGCTCCAAAAAGCACCATAAAACACAATGAGGGTCAGTAAATGATTACAGTATTGTCATTTTTGGGAGAATTATCCCTTAAAGGATCTGATTTTGAATGGTGTTATACTATGTTAGATCAGACAGCATTAGAGACAAAGGGAAACACATATCACAAAGGGGCGCAGCGCCACACAAGGCAACCTCCAGCCACAGGCTCCCTACCTCTGAATAGGCCTGCTACAGTGGAGGGCTCAGACTGGAAGGGAGAGGGGTTTGGGAGATGCTGGACCATAGACGGCTGACCAAACGAGTCTGACAGGCAGGCGGGGAGAAGGAGAAACAACACAGCAAGTGTTACAGACATAAAGACATTTGAGATTCAGAGAGGATTAGTAAAGAGCGTATTTAAACAGCAATATTAAGACAGCCATGTGCAGAAGGCAAACAGCATCCAGCAGGGATCATCACAGGTTAGTCCCTGCACACTGCTTCAGTGCTCCTATGTTTCCAGACAGAGGGGAAACATAGGTGGGATGGTTTGCATCATGGTACCTGAGATTAAGTGCTCTATCCGCACAGTGCGTTTGTAATTGGTTGATACAGATGAACTTGAATCAATAAAGGGATTGTACTGATCTATGGTGGAAAAGGAAAAACAATCATTCACTTATAGCTTTATAGTCTAACTACTAAACCTTTACAAAGCAAAGGTAGACTGAGGTGAAAACTGGAATGAAATGCGTGATTTTCTGACCAACTTTTGTTGTAGAATGCTTCAGAATGTTTCATAAATAATATATATTATGATTAGTTGCTGTCAAATTATTGAAATATTTATTTGTCAGGTTTTATATGCCAGGTTCCACTCATGGTTTATATTTCACTTGCTGGTTTATATTTTAATAATTTCGTTATTAAAATTGCATCTTGCAAAGTCTTAAAGAAGCTTAAAATATTAAAGAGCATTAAATATTTTCAATTTTTAATATTTCAGTAATCGCATGTGTTAACGCATTATCTTTGATAGCCCTACTTTTATATATTACCCTTAAAAAGTCTAAGTTCCTTTATTTTTATTTTTATGAAATTAATATTTTTATTCAGCAAGGATATATTAAATTGATCAAATGTGACAGTAAATATATTAACAATGTTTTAAAATCTATTTCAGGAAATGCTGTTCTTTTGTACTTCCTATTCATCAAAAATAATTCAAAGATAAATATTTCTTAAGCATCAAATTAGCATATTAGAATGATTTTTGAAGGATCATGTGACACTGAAGACTGGAGTAACGATGCTGAAAATTCAGTTTTGCATTACAAGAATAAATTACATTTTAAAATATATTAAAATAGAAAACGGTTATCTTAAATTGTAGTAATATTTGTAATATATTGTTTTGGTCTCACACTACCTACAACCGCTTTAATTTTAGCTTTAAATCAAGATAAAAACTGTAATTAATGAAACAGCCCCACTATAACAAAGCTATATGTGTACAAACATTATTTGAGGGGTATCTATAGTACTGCCACCTAACCTCCATTTAGTCTCCAATTACAGACTGCATTCTTACTCAGATGCTGAGCTCAACTGTAAGAACGATGTGACCGAACTTAATCAGAGGATTCCTGATTTGACACAACGGGATACTGTGCATGCGAAACAACGAGGGACTTTCAGCGACCAGAAAAACTCAAACTAATTAAACACTTTGGATAGGTGGATGGGTGGGTTAGAAGAAAGAAACTAAAGCGTGTTTACCACCAAAAATCTCATGACCTGATGTCCTAGAGGAGAAACTAACACCATCTGATGACATAACGGGTAGATGAGCACCATCAACAACAAGTTTGGTTAGGAAAGGGTTTAGGTTTGGAATGGAGTCATCTACAGCTTCAGAAGAAGAGAAAGGATCTGAGCAGGCAAAAGGAGAGAGAGAAAGAGTCGAACAGGAGGACATTAGAACGAGACTCAAGTTAACACAGAAGGCTACAGCATGCTGAATCTCTGAGACAGTCTCACGCAAAAGGTCTCACCTCCCCATGCCGTGGCCACAGAGGGTCCGGGCTGCATGCTTGAATGAAAGTTAGTCTGCAAGTCGAAGAGGTCGCTCTCCATCTTCAGGGCACTGAGGATCAGAAAACAAAACAAAAATGACTTAATCCCCAACCGATTTAAAGGGACAGTTCACCCAAAAATGAAAATGACCCCATGATTTACTCACCCACAAGCCATCCTAGGTGTATATGACTTTCTTCTTTCAGACGAATACAGTTGGAGTTATATTAAAAAATGTCCTGGCTCTTCCAAACTTTATAATGGCAATGAATAGTGGTTGAGATTTTGAAGCCCAAAAAAGTGCATCCATTCATCATAAAAAGTGCTCCACGCAGCTCCGGGGGGTTAATAAAGGCCTTCTGAAGTGAAGCGATGCGTTTGTGTAAAAAATATCCGTATTTAAAACTTTACAAACTGTAATCTCTATCTTTCGCTAACTGTCATACGCACGTTCACGAGAGAGTGGCGTTCCAGTGGATTATGTAGGACGTAGGCGTAGCGTAAACTCCGGTGAGAAGTGACGAACGCAGAAGCGCAGAGGACAGAGCAAAACCAGTCATGTCATGAATTAGAAGTACAAAACGAGAATTTGTAAAAAATAAAATAAAATGTTGAAGGCTTTCAATAAAAGCCAAGAGGTTTTCCTTTGCTGTAAACAAAACAAAACAAAACTCGCAAGACTAGCATATTCTGACCGGAGCTTGGAACGCTGCAACGCCACTCTCTCATGAACGTGCATATCACAGTTACCGGAAGATAGAGATTACAGTTCATAAAGTTTTAAATATGGAAATTCTTCTTACAAAAATGCATTGATTCGTTTCAGAAGGCCTTAATTAACCCCACGGAGCCATGTGGAGCACTGTTTATGATGGATGAATGCACTTGTTTGGCCTTCAAAATCTCAACCACCATTCACTGCCATTTATACAGCTTGGAAGAGCCAGGACAGTTTTTAATATAACTCCTATAGTAATCATCTGAAAGAAAAAAGTCATATACACCTAGGATGGCTTGAGATGTCACACTATGAAGTGATTTGATTGGCTAACCCATTGGAGCAGCTGGGAGTGGAGAACAGGTCGATGGCAGGAGCTGTGCTGATGCATGCTGCTGTGGTGGAGACTGGAGAAGTGTCGGTCGTGGCAAACGAAGGCCTCTTGGAGAGCTCCTTCAGCCTCTGTTCCTGCTTACAAGAAGCCAAGAAACCTTTTAGACAGGAAGGAGCCATCTGATTGGCATGGAGAATAATCTACCAACCACTTTTCATTCATTAGTGTGATGTTTTGAGGATAAATTTGAAATGTGATACCAAGCTTATTCAGATAATTGTTTTAACAATTATCCGCCTTAAAGAAACCTGTTAAATATTATTCAAAGTAGGGCTGCACGATTATGACAAAAATCATAATTGTCGATTATTCCCTTGAAATTGTAAGATTAATTACAAGTGGTTTGGTTTTTACTTTAAATTTTAAAAAAGCATGATATTATAATGTTGTACTAAAACTAAAATTAAGACAATGGAAAAAAAACCTTAAGATAAACCTGTAGAAAGAAAAAAACACACACACATCTTAAGCATGCAGAATAATGTAAGTCCTTGAACAATTACGTAATTGTGACATCCGTAATTGGAATCACGATTAATTGTGCAGCCCTAATTCAAAGATTCAATATGATAATCTTTGCAAATTCTGGCAGTCTGGCAACTTTTTCTACCATTTATCCCATAACCAGAAGTGTGAATTGAAGCAGCGCGGTAAGTTGTACACAAAGTTTTTTGATTAAAAAAACCTGTGTACTCGGACTTATGGAAGTAGCCAGCCAATCACATAAGAAGTTTTCACAAACTCTTGCCAATATTGTGTGCAATATATGCATTTTATAGTCTACGAATGGTTTATGAGCTTCAGACACATATAGAAAAGACACCCATGATTAATCTAACAATCAAAATATTGTCCTCTAAGGCCACATACACACTGTAAAGCTTAAGGAGTGACAACTGTATTTAAATATGTAAGAGACTCCCCAAAATTACAGTTTTGTGTGTGTACAGAACAGAAACTTACTCTCAAAATTGCAATGAGTGACACCATTGTAAACACGGCAAAGTTTTGCCATCTTGTGCATTTGGTATTTGCTATTTTTGATCAAAGTAATATTACAGTGACCAAAGAAGAAGAGCACACTCTTTGAGGTGTTGCCAAGTCCACTTATTATAGACAAGGCTTATTAAAGGGGTCATATGATGTTGCTAAAAAGAACATTATTTTGTGTATTTGGTGTAATGAAATGTGTTTATGCGGTTTAAGGTTAAAAAAACACATTATTTTCCACATACTGTACATTTAAACACAGTAGTTTCGCTTTCACAACGAAACACAGCGTCACACGCAGCGGCCTTGAGTGAGCGGCGGCCGGCGGATTCGACGAAGGAGTGGCCGGCAACTTTACAGATCTTCTTTATGCACCAAGAGCGTGTAACACTTCAAAGAGAAAGGAAAAATTGAAATCGCATCATATGACCCGTTTAAGCATCTTTGGCCTTGTTGTTTGGGCTCTGCTAATAAAGCAATCCAGTTTATGGAGTTAATACATTAGGCAGGTGCAGGTCACTATATTTTGGTATGTATCTTACTTCCAAGATAACACGTTTGGAATTAAGTGTATTATGGGCTTGTTCTTATTTGCTGGTTTTTTTTTTTCATGGCAAGATCTGGCAACACTAATGAGTCAAATCACACCTGGTTTACAGTGATTTCTTGCATCACGCACACAGAAGGGAGACACATTTCTGATACAAATTTAAATACATCATTAACAACTTGTTGTTCAGTTCGTTTCAGCACACACGGTGTAGAATTTATGTAAATACAGATTTCACTACCTGAATTTTTTCTGAATTTATTGAATTCACACACACACACACAAAAATGTACAATGCAGAAGTATATACAGTATTGTCCAAATGTGTGCACATACAACTAGAAAATATGTACCTTTAGAGCTTTCAATCGTGCCTGCTCCTCCTCCAGAGCTGCCTGCTTTTCCCTTTCATCCACTTTGGTGAAAGACATGCCAGTGTTGGCCAGAGATGACACAGCATTGGAGAGTGTGCTTGCCCTACAAAAGTCGGGGAGAGATAAATTGGGCTTCTGTGAGTATCAAATATACAGAGTATACAGAACTCCTGCATTTGTCAAGCACAAGCTCTTATAAGTTAGAATCCATCAAGTACTGTCAACATAATGCATCTGTTAGAACTCATTAATTTGTATTCAGCTCTGAATGTGACACATGAATGGCCCACCTGCTGGCGGCGGTGGAGTCCTTCACCTTCTTTCCTTCTAATGAAGCCAAGTGTTGCTCCAGGGCATCCAAAAGACTGCTGGGGGCCTGGGGGAATGCACAAACATTTACTCAGGAATGCAGCACTGACTGCATCAAGCCTCCAATGAAAAGACAGTAAATAGCTTATTTGCAATAAGAATTAAACAGTGCAGAGGAGTGCAGAAAAGAGTCAGAAAAGTACTTACACACACGGTAAACTGAAGGTGGACAGAAGGTGGAAAGATAAAGGGAAATACAGAATATAAAGGTGGTCTTGGTCAGACATATAATGCATGAGTTTCAAATCTGCTCTTATATAAGGCTATGGTATTTGCATTGGATAATAATCTGTCCTTTTCATGTGTCCATGTTTAACATTTGCCATTATGACTTAGATGTTAATGTATATACTAAACAGTTCTCACTCCCAAGGTGTCAAATACTGCTGCTTTGGTAAAAGCCCTGCATGTCACTGTATAGAATGATGCATCAACATTATTATTATAATCATGAACCCAAACTCTCAGGAATATACTCATCATCTGAAATGTGTTTGTGCTTTAATTGTACTCTATATGAAGGTTTCTCGTACCTTTGGACAAATAATGTACACTGACTTTGCCAATTGTTTGTGATTACCGTTTTTTAAATAATTTTATGGAGACTAAATTTAGAGCAATTTCTAACCTAGGAAATATTTTAGAGCTGAGCATAAGCAGAAAAAATATATATTCATTCTAAAATCATGTTAAGATTTCTATGGCCTGAAGATATTTTTAAAGAAAATAATACTTTTATTCAGCAAGGATGCATTAAATTGATCAAAAGTGACAGTAAAGGCATTTATAATGTCACAAAAGGTTTCTGTTCTTTTGAACAGTTCTATTCAAAGAATCCTGAAAAAATGTATCATGTGT
Source organism: Sinocyclocheilus rhinocerous (assembly GCF_001515625.1). Classification (NCBI taxonomy): domain Eukaryota; kingdom Metazoa; phylum Chordata; class Actinopteri; order Cypriniformes; family Cyprinidae; genus Sinocyclocheilus; species Sinocyclocheilus rhinocerous. The sequence continues at coordinate 42,229 of NW_015660894.1, forward strand.
TCAACAAAAATTGATGATAATAATATTAAATGTTTCTTGCACCAAATCAGCATACTAGAATGATTTCTGAATGATCATGTGACACTGAAGGCTGAATTAATGCTGAAAATTCAGCTTTGCGATCACATGAATAAATACATTTTTATATATATTTTTTTTTTAAACTATAAACAGTTATTTTAAAATTGTAATCATATTTGACAGTATTACTGTTTTTACTGTATTTTTGATCAAATAAATGCAGCCTTGTGAACATAGGAGACTTTTTTCAAAAAACATTTAAAGGTCTCACTCCAGATTTTTAAAACAGTAATATATTGGCATACAGATTTTATTTAAATTAAATTTACAAACTACACAAAATGGCTCCAACGGCTCTATCTGAGTGAGAACCTGTTGCATATTCTGAGTCATTATACTTGTCATAACTGTGGAAGTCATGATTCTACTATCTCTATTATTGTAATTATTATTCTGAAATCTCCACTGAGCCCATGACACCTTTATTTGCTGTAGACAGGGAAAAGTTAAGACAGAAAAGCTGAGAAATCTTAAGTGACATGCGCATCCTAATGACCTGCATGCATCTTTAAGTCAGAAATGCATTTGTGCAAAGTAACGTAAGAGAGAAAGCAGAACAGTTTCAGAAAATACTCAGGATAGTTAATAATGCAGAGCGAGTGCAGGGTTTAAAAGCCCGAATAAAAGTGTAGTCTTACCTGAGACAGGTCAGGTATGTCCCCGCGGTCTATTCCCACCTGCTGTGAGGTGTGTAGAACAATTATGTTACATAGCACTCTTTTAATGAAGTCCCTTGCAAACCAGAACAACACATGAGAATCTCACCTCTGCCACTTTGAGGAACTCCGAGATCCGTGTCATACGAGTAAGGAATTTCTTGTAAATGTCCAAACCCTCTTTGCACTGGACTTTTTTCATATCAAAATACTTTTCTGTAAGAGGTAGATGAATAGGTACGCATTACTAATCAGCACTATGCTGTTATCTATATGTGTAGATTATATCTGCATTTAGTATAGAATATAGACACGAATTTTGGCCAGAAGCGATGGTTTGAATTGCCTTGATTCATTTGTTTCTTACAAACACACAGCTTTTTACTTCACAAGATGTTAATTCGTAGGCTGGAGTCATGTGGATTACTTGTGTATTATTGTGATGTTTTTATCAGCTGTTTGGACTTTCATTCTGGCGGCACCCATTTACTGCAGGGGATCTATTGCTAATGCTAAATTTCTCCAAATCTGTTTTGATTTGGCCTGAGAGTGAGAAGATTTCAGCTAATATTAATTGCTGGGTGAACTATTCCTTTAAACAAATATTTACCTCAATTCTGTAATGTGCATCTTTCATATAAAGTGAAGAGAGTGCGTTTATACAATAATTTGTTTACTTATTTAGAATTGAGATGAAAGCATCCTGAAAGACCTACCCAGTAAGTTTATTATCCCTTCATTGTAAGCTGCAAAAAGTCGGATGGAGTCTTTGAAGAGAAGCATGAAGGCTGCATTGATAACCCCATTGGTAAGTTCATTGGCATTGACCTGGACGAAAAATTTTTAAAAAAACATATTTTTAAATATATGCAACACAAATGCTTTGCTTCTACAGAGTATATATTCATTGCATATATTCATCAGTCATTTTTATCAGTGAACATGCATGTATATAGATCAACCGTCAGCTTACATTGAAGTCAAGAAGGGCATCCATCTGGTTCTGTATAATGGGGATGGTTTTAAGAAGCTTCTCTGTGTTCATGGTTCTCATCACTCCGTCCACCCTTAAGGAAAAGATTTTAAAATATAGGTCAAATGACATTAGGGGGATCAGTGCATGGAGGTTTAGTGGATGATCCATTCCAGCACAATGACTTCAAGCACTTAATGCAAGCACTTCAAACCTAGTGCTGCACAAATCCCCCTCAAATGATTTAGAACAAAAACTACAGCTAAGGCTAAAACAACTTTGTATCGAGTGAACAATTTGCGGGTGAAATGAATCACTGTTTGAGTTACATAATGCACTTAATGTAAAATTCAGCACACCAGAGAAAGCAGGAACTAGATACTACCTTAAGATTCAAAGTCATTTTATAAAATGTATAATAAAAAATAAATATCCTACCCACGCTTTACTTTCGTGAAGTCAAATGCCACCTGTCGATATGAAACCGCTTTCTCATTCAGATATCGACTATACCTCCGAATGAATGTTGACATATCATAACCTAGGGAAATACCAATAAATATCACAGTTAAAAAATAAAGTATTTTATTTATAACAAATGATAAGGAGTAGTTGCTAAGGATCACAGAGGAAAAGTCCTACAATCAGGAAAAGGGAATTTGAAATGTTAAATTAAAACTGTAAAAAAAGTGAATGTTAAATATTATTATAAAACAAATTACATGAATTAAAAAGGAAAATAATGTTATTAGAACATAATATTAAATGTTATGCTGTAAAATAAATGCTTAATTTACAACTATTTAAATAATGCATCCAAAGATGAGCACAAAAGAAAAATTTAACCTCTGTAGAGCCTGAAATAAATGTGAAATAGTTCAATACTGTACCTTGTAGGCCACTTTTGTCCAGGAAATTACTGAGGTTGAATAATGTGTTCCTGGAGGCCAAGTACTGAATAAATCGCTGTAACCAAAATAATAAAAAAAAAAGGTTTGATGCATAGAATTATTTGCAGATCTTTATTAGTGCATGGAAAAAAAATATTCAAAAGTGGACAGGTCTCCCACGGTCACGCACCTCGTTTCCGTATACCATGAGGTGATGTGTTGTGATTAGAGACTTAAAGACCACCACCCAGCTGGTGTTGGTGGTCCTCTCGAACAAAGAGTCTGCCAGCTGAGGAATGTTCACATTCATCTCATTGGTACAGTGTATCAGGTCTACAATAGAAATAGAGATTTCCATTAACTACTGCAATTAATAACTGGGTGAACAGGCAAGAACTGAGTCAATGCAGTGCACTGGTATATAGAGCTTAAAATGCAATAAATCAAAGGACTGAATGAATGAATGATGCATTTATATAGCGCTTTATTGTGTATTGTTGTACACCCAAAGCGCTTAACAATCATGTGGGGGGGTCTCTCCTCAACCACCACCAGTGTGCAGCATCCACTTGGATGATGCGACGGCAGCCACAGGACAAACAAGCCAGTGCGCTCACCACACACCAGCTACAGGTGGAGAGGAGAGAGAGTCATAGAGCCAATCAAGTGGTTGGGGATTATTAGGAGGCCATGATTGACAAAGGCCAGGGGGGCAATTTGGCCAGGACAAAGGGTTACACCCCTACTCTTTACAAGAAGTGCCATGGGATTTTTAATGACCACAGAGAGTCAGGACCTCGGTTTAACGTCTCATCCGAAAGACGGTGCTTTTTGACAGTATAGTGTCCCCATCACTATACTGGGGTGTTAGGACCCACGCAGACCACAGGGTGAGCACTCCCTGCTGGCCTCACTAACACCTCTTCCAACAGCAACCTAGTTTCCCCAAGAGGTCTCCTATCCAGGTACTGACCAGGCTCAACCTAGTCTCGCGTAGCCAGACCTTCAGACTGATGGCTTTTTTCCTTCTAACAGTGGAAGAAACTACTCCTTTTAGTCCTAAAGATAATCGGAATTGTAAAAGGTTTGCCTTTATTTGTGTACATTCACAATAAAAACAAATCTTTGTGCTTTTGTAAAATAAGCCTAAAGAAAAATAGGATGCCGAATAAATAGGCCTATATGAAAAACATAATAAAGCTAGTGTAAGAAATTATAGTCTGCCTCGACCAAACTTCCACTCCAATTAAACTATTCTCCTTTCTCTACAAAGAGCTTAATTATCATAGAGATAATTCTTTCAATAATATGTAAATAGTATCTCCTGAACGTTAATTCGTCACCTATAGCGTGGGAGCGGCAGTAGGCCATCAAGAACCATCTGCTGACCAAAAGGGTACTTGAATATAATTGCACCTTAACATTTGGTTGTTTCCACCTGAAAGACTATGTGCGAACGGAAGGCTATCACTTTCATTGTTATCCGCAATTTACATTTAAGACGAAACTTCATTTACATGCGGGAAGATGAAGCGGGAAGATGAACGTAATAGAGTATAAAATGTTTGAGCTTAGGATGTTCGTGGTTCATTTCTGACTCCGTTGAACCCGAAGTGCTGCCTGTACTTTGTCACTGCTATGCTGCAATAAACATCTTCATCGAGATCTTCATCGTCCTCATCACTTTTTTCTTACACTAGGCTATATATATATATATATATACATACATATAGCCTAGCTTTATTATGTTTTTCTCCGCTCGCAGAAGCGCTGCAGGTGCGTGATGTGATATGATGACCATGTGAATCCTCATGTTCTGTTGTTTGCTGCTTTTTGCGCATGCAAAATTAATCCCCGGGAAACAAATGTTAGTATTTTTAACGGGTCACAGACACTTATTCTTTCTAATTCAATTCCATTTTAATTTAAAATAATCTTGTCGGTTAGCGGTTAACAATCGGTTAACGAGCATCGGCTGTCGGTTAGGAAAAATAACCGAAATGAACATCCCTAATGTGCTTTATTCTGGATTACGTAACAGGAATTGCACAGCCCTCTACTAACTCTTCTGGTGGACTTTCTAGATTAAATGTTTACTGCACTTCTGCTAAAATGCTTAGGGGAGTGAAACAGTTGTGGTGTAGACAGTGATGTAGTGCAGTTTCAGAGCTGCTACTTTCTGAATGAATGAGGTTGACTTCAGTCGTGTGGTTGGTTGGTTGGTTTGGTGTAAGGCAGCTGCCTCCAGAACACTGCCAACTTTGATTCATCCAGTTATGTCACTCCTACTCTAAGAAACAAAGCCCTCGCCACAAAAGATGTCAACGGAAATGTTCAGAATCAGATCTTATCTGTTCTACAGCTATAGCCATATCAGGCAAAAGCAGTTCATCTTTTTGGCGAAAAGATCCATAAGTAACCATAATTTATGTGATGTATTATAACTTGAAGGGTTGGTTCAGCCCAAAAACTGTAAAAGCTGTATAACTTCTGTGGAACGTAAAATAAGATGTGTGTATGTGTGTGTGTTTTTTTTGTTTGTCCAGTGGAAGTCAATAGGCACCAAAGCTGTTTGGTTACTAACATTCTTCAAAGCAGTGTTACTTTTTAGATGCTATTATAGTTTTTATTAATATTTTGAATTCGTTTTTAATTTTTTAATTTTATTTTTTCGTTTTAATTTTATTTAAAGTTGCAGCAATTTTGCTGTGCGTTTGTCATCTTCACTACTAGTCAACAGTTTTCGAACAGTAAGATTTTTAATGTTTTTTAAAGAATTCTCTGTAAAAACATTTATGATTATTATTATGTTGAAAACAGCTGAGTATATATTTTTTCAGGTTTCATTGATGAATAGAACGTTCAGAAGAACGGCATTTATCTTAAATATCTTTTGTAACTTTATGTCTTTATCATCACTTTTGATCAATTTATAGCATCCTTGCTAAATAAAAGTATCTATAATATCTTTCCCAAAAAAATAAAAAATACAGACTCCAAGCTTTTGAATGGTATAGTGTATAATGTTTCAAAAGCTTTTTTATTTCAGATAAATGCTCATCTTTGGATCTTTCTATTCATCAAAGAATCCTGAAAAAATGTACTCAACTGTTTTAGATATTGATGATTATAATAATAATTTTTTTTTAAATTCTTAAACAGCAAATCAGCATATTAGAAATTATTTCTGAAGGATCATGTGACACTGAAGACTGGAGTAATGATGCTGAAAATTCAGATCACATAAATTACATATCAAAATATATTCAAATAGAAAGTGGTTATTTTTTTAAATATTTCACAATATTACTGCTTTCGTTGTATTTTGGATCAAATAAATGCAGGCTTGGTGAGCAAAAGTGAATTCTTTAAAAAAAACATTAAAAATCTTACTGTTCAAAAACTTTTGACTGGTAGCAGTGTATATGTATTCTATTTTTATTTCAGTTTTAGTTATTTTAGCACATTAAGTTTGCCTTTATGGTCTCAGTTTTAGTTAACCATAATAACCTTTCTTCAAAATATATTCTTTTATGTTCCACATAGGAAAGACACTCATAGGGGTTTGGAATGACATGAGGGTAAGTAAATGATGGCAGAACTTTAATTTTTGGCTAAACTATCCCAGACTAAAATTGTTAAAGGGATAGTTCACCAAAAATGAAAATTCTGTCATACTCACCCTCACGTCGTTCCAAACCGGTAAGACCTTTATTCATCTTCAGAACACAAATTAAGATATTTTTTATGAAATCCAAGAGCTTTCTGACCCTGAGACAGCAACGCAACTACCATGTTCAAGGCCCAGAACGGTAGTAAGGACATTGTTAAAATAGTCCATGTGACATCTGTTACGGGGCTGACAAGACATGAGACGTGCGGATCCATGTGCACGCCACCACCACGCAAGGAGCTGAAGCGAGCACCGTCGTTTCGGGAGGTTCTGCAGCATGCGCCGCCACCTCTGAAGAGACTTGGGATATGTAGTCCGGGATGACATGCAACAGTTTGTGTTGTGCGAGAGTCACTGTAATGGAAGGGTGACCTCTGGTGGTGATTGAACGGAAGTCCATGGACAGGATTCGTGACAACATCAGTGGTTCAACTGTAATATTATGAAGCTACGAGAATGCTTTTTGTACGCAAAGAAAACAAAAATAAAGACTTTATTCAACAATTATTCAACAAAAATGAATACACAACGAACACTGACACTGTAGAGAAGAAACTGTAGAATAAATTCGTTATGTTTGTTTTCTTTGCGTACAACAATATTCTCGTAGCTTCATAAAATTACGGTTGAACCACTGATGTCACATGGACTATTTTAACGATGTCCTTACCTTAGGGGAGCGCGGGCACAAAGTAACGCGGGGTTAGTTGTAACACACATGGTTTGAATATTTCCACACATGCTAGCATAACAAAATTTACAGTATTTATTAGTTACCATATCAACATTATATAGAAAAAAAAGTGCGCCAAAATTCAAAAATCTTTTGAAGATATCGCTGAACATTTATTTTACCATAGTAAAATAAAAATTCTGGCTTAAGTACATTTTTCATCCCAGTTTTTATTATTAATTTAAAATTAGACAAATCTGCTATTATTTTCATCTCCGATCTGTTATTTATCAGTTCAGATCGTTTTTTAATGCTTTGATAACTAGCAGAAGACACTAACCAGTTTTAAATTCCAGTTGCTCAGATGGGGCACGTTGTAACACTGCATTACAATTAGTGGTCGACCGATATATCGCCAAGGCCGATATATCAGCCGATATCTGCCATTTTTCAAATATCGGCATTGGCCGATAAGTTTTTCTGTTTGGCAAATCTTTGAATGACTAATGAACATTTAATTTCACAAACCTTGCAGACTTAGTCGAATCTAGTTGAGATCTTGTGAAGTGTGCATGTGACCTGCATGATCGCGTGTTCTGTGACGGTCGGTCCTATGGTCCGTGCGAAATGAATACGGACAGGAGGAGAGTTCAGCTTCATTGGAGACGCGCGATCGACAAACTTTAAACTCGTGACTGATTTCAAATTATGCTGCGCTTTATGCATTTGCCCACTGTCATATTCATGTAATTTTCACTGTGTGCTGTATGTAAAATGAGTGTTACCTTGGCTTGACGAAAAACCCATATCGGTCGACCACTAGAACTGATGTTTTGAGTGGGGTGTTCGGGGCAGATTTATTAAGTCTGGTGAATAAAGACTGACAGTCAATGTTTAATGTTTAGAAATTATTATTTCAAGACATGTAAAGCATTTTTGCTCGTTTATGTGGGCCGTCCCAAGCATGGTTGCAATGTGTTCATTGTCAAACTCCAAAATCAGATTATTTTTCATTCTTAAAAAACGTCATTTTTTTATAAAAAAAAAATTATTTTATTTTATTAACAAAATATTTTAGTTGGTCTTGTATATTTTTTTTCATTCGATCAGATAACATTTTAAGCTGTCATATGGTCATGTTACAACGTGCCCCTCAGATGTTACAATGTACCCCACCTACGGGGCATGTTGTCACATTTCACTTCCATTTTTTGAGGGTAAATAAAGAAAAACGTATACACTGTAATTTTGAAACAAAGCGACATATTTGTACTAGGCAAGTGTAAAATTACTGTGGATAAAATTTTTTTATTCTGAACCCATGTGGATTTACACAAACTGAGAAAGTCAAAAAGTGTTACTTTGTGCCCCGCTCTCCCCTACTACCTTTCTAGGCCTTGAACATGGTAGTTGCATTGCGGGGTCAGAAAGCTCTCTGATTTCATCAAAATATCTTAATTTGTGATCCGAAGATGAACGAAGATCTTACATCTTTGGAATGACCTGAGGGTGAGTAATGACAGAATTTGCATATCCCTTTAAATTTACTTGCATTGGAGTAAAATGCAATGAAATTGAATTATTATGCATGAAGGTGCAAATAATTCTAAGGATGCAGAGAACAATTTCCACATTTTCCTTTTTTTTAAATCCTAACTACAGTCCTTCAAACATAGCTTGTCTTATAACACTGTAAGAGCTAAATGAAAGAGTAGTCAGGTCTGGCTGAGACAGACGTAAATAGAGATCTATTCTCAAGCACAGACTTACTAGACTGGCACTAGACCAGCACTTCTTAAAGAAGGTGCACAGCATTCACTGACATCACCTGCCAGCTTGTCGCCAAACGAATATGAGAATTAAATCCAACCGAACTTCTAACAATTCAAATACACCCGAAACACCTTCCTTATAATAACCCCTGCACAACAGCCTAAGAAAAACAATAGCACAGATTTATTTCTGCCCAATGAGCATTATAAGGCATTAACATTTAACCCTTTATTTACTAGCATGGCAAAACTGAGGAGGTCTACATGAGGTCATAAACTGTATTAAAATAGATTTGGGCACTATAAAAGCATTATGGGATCAAACTTAATGACAATACCATCATTCTTGCTTATATAAATATCGCAGTATTGCACATGCACAGTCCTACTTCAATACAGTTGAAAGTGATGCATGTCAGTTTGTCATAAATGGCCTGTTTCAATAATATTACACAGGAGTCTGTCTAAGCACATTAGCTTAGCACAACCAGGGCCTGCCCATTGTACAATAGCCTAAAATCGTAGCCATAACAATCAAAGCAACAGCTGTACACACGTTCATCATCCCAATTCATATTAAACACTCAGCTGGTAATACTTACAGTCCAAATGTTTCTTTTTAGGGCCCATTATTTCGTGAGTTGTTGCCTTGCACACTGTTTTGGATACGGCTGATCCAGTAACGCTATGCTGAGCAGCAGTTATCCTGTCTGTAATGCTCTGCCCAGACATCTTCAACGCTTTCCAGCGACCGACAATCAAATAATACGTATGAATATTGAAATTCACGCTGCTACTAAATAGTGTTCACAGTTCCTGGTCGACCTCCTGCCGTAAGATACGAGAATACGGGGAGACAAAGATTGCTCGGACAAGAGGAGGCAGATGGGAAACCTTGAACACAGTTATCCGCTGCGCGAGACGATGATGAATCCACAAATGATGTTAGCGAACATCTCGCACGGAATTGTTACATTGTTACGGGTTTCAGCCGCGCGTTGTAAAGGCTCGTGACTCATCTCTCGTGTCCCGACACTAATCCCGCCGTTCAGCCGCCGCCTGTTTTATTTCTGTAAACCCGCAGGATTGAAGAGCAGCGAAGGCTTTCAGTGAAATGGCGGGCCTGTGCTGTTCCATGAGAGCTGGAGGAATATAGGACAGTGGCCGCTGATGCTGCTGATCCTGGATCAGGCAGACGCCTTCACCATTACAAATGCGCTTGGACTAAAGGGACAATCAAGAATGTCCTATATTTGGATATTCTTCCGCTTGTTGGAATAGTTTAATTTTTGATTAGATAGATTTATATTTTATTATCTTAGCATTACATTTCTTTTTATTATAAATCTTAGTAGTGACTGGATGCCTATAGCAATTAAATTCAACAGTTATATATTCCTGATTTTTCAAGTGACTGGTCCTCTGCACAGTTTTTTATCTGCATGTTTTTAAGAAACATGAAATTTTCGGAGCTGAAAGCGGTCCTTTCAGGTGTGTTTCTAATATAGGGTGTTAATGGGAAGTGATTACATGTAACTGAATCACGTAATTTCATAACAAAAGAAATGTAATTGTAATCAGCAACAGTTTTGATTAAAAAAATGTGTAATTAAATTACAGATACTTATGAAAATGTTAACGATTACAAAGGGGGTTACATCAGACTTTTTTTTCACACACACCCACAAACAGATTAATTGATTTTTTTCATAAATTTCAGTGACTGCTCTAAAATATAAGACACCAATGTTTCAGGCGTTTAGGACACATAATATTTTACTTACGTTTATGCATATGCTTTATTTTTTTTTCCAAGGCATTGTTAGAAGCCAGTGTTTCCTGTAATAACTATGCAAAGATTTGATTTAAAAAACAGTATCATAGCTATAAACTATTTCTTGTTATGGTTTTAAATCCGTATTTAACCTCAGAATGATCTCAAAGTAAGTCTTATTTTGTGGTAGCTGTGCTTTAAAATTAAATGATTATAATCTTAATTCAAGTGATGAAGGATTTTGAAAATGACACTAATCAGTGTTGAGTACTGTAAGGTTAACCATGCCTAGTTTACACGTTTGAAAATGATTAACAGTTGAACATTTCGGAAAGTAATCAAAAAGTAATCAAATGTAATCAGTTACATTACTTTAGTAATCTGAAATCTGATTACTAAAGTAACTGATTACTTTAGTAAAGTAATTGAAATAGTTACACTACTTATTACATTTTAGATAGGGTAACTTGTAATCTGTAACCTATTACATTTCCAAATATATCCTTCCCAACACTGAAGATATATAGCTATACTCTTGGCATATATAAACGGCTCAACACCATCAAATCTAGAAATAATGTATCATATCATCATATTGACAAATCAAGCCTATTCATGTCGTAACTCATAGGATGTGAAATTTGAAAAAGGACTTACGTATTTTTGACATACTTTTTACACGGACGTTTGTACGGGTTTATATAGTTTATGAGGACACAAATGTGTATAATGACATAGGTATTACAACATGAACATGGTTTATGAGAACACTTCTCGTGTCTCGTGTAAACCAAATGCCTAAAAAGTAAAAAAAAAAAAAACTTTATTCTTTTTTTATTTTTATTTTTTTATTTTGTTATTCTTTTTTTAATTATTTTTTTTAATGCAAAAAGTTTTCTGTGAAGGGTAGGGTTAGAGTAAGGGGATAGAAAATACAGTTTGTATAGTGTGTGTGTGTGTGTGTGTGTGTGTGTGTGTGTGTTTGTGATTTTCCTTTAAAGATACATAGGCCTTCATAGCAAAGTACAATTAATGTCCATAGACCTTCAGTACACTATGGGTTATTTCACAATATTATGTTTTTATTTAGTTTTAAAGAAATTAAAAATTAATTTTAAATAGAAGTTGTTCCTAACAAACCTGTAGGCCTATGCCTTTCTTTCTTCAGTGGAACATAAAAGATATTCTAAAGAAGGGTGATTATTTTAAGGATTAGTATTTTAAAGTTAATTATTTTAAGTTAATTAATACTTGCATTGAGTGAAGATGCATTAAATTGACATGAAAAAAGTGACAGTTACAGACATTTATAACGTTTATAACAAAAATGACTTTCAAATAAATGCTGTTCTTTCAAACTTTCTGTTCATCAAAGAATCCTGAAAAAAAAAAAAACGCAGTTCCCATAAAAATATTACGCAGTACAACAGTTTTCAACATTGATAATAAGAGAAAAATTTTCTTATGCATCAAATCAGCATATTAGAATGGTTTCTGAAGGATCATGTGACACTGAAGACTGGATGCTGAAAATTCAGCTTTGCCATCACTGGAATGAATTACTTTTTAAACGATCAGCCTATTTTAAATTGGATTAATACTTCTCAATGTTACTGTTTTTACTGTATTTAATATTTACTTGTATATAAAATACATGCAGCCTTGGTGAGCATAAGAGACCACTTTCAAAAACATTTTTAAAAAAAATCTTGTTTATGGTCTGTGATTTTAATAGTGAGGGATAATGTAATGTTATTAAAGCTGACAAATTAAAGTGAAAAAATGATGAAAATATGAAAAAGAATGTTACAAATAATCTTTTTTTAAAGATTACGTTTAAAGAGGAGGGACTTCATGAAATTTGATTAACTAAATACACCTGAATCAAATATTGAAACAGTTGATCTTATAAACAATAATTCAGAACAAATCTGAACAATAGTTTAGAAATTATTTTAAAACAAATGTTATAGTGGCTTGCATGTATGGGCTATATGTAAGAAGCAGTATGACTGTAGAAGTTAAGGGCAATGACACAAGTCAAGTCATCACGCCTACGCGCCACCTGATATGAACACTAGAGGGCGCAGTCGAAACATTATGCCGATGGCACGGAGATGCGCCTGTGATGCTCCGTGTCAACAGCATTTTCTCTCCCTTTCATGTGGGGGATAAAACATACTTATGTTTAATGAATAATTAGATTAAAGCATCTAGATCTAGTGAATGTTTTTTTTTTATTATTTAAATGACTAAACCCATTCGATTTAATCATATAGCCCAAGGAACAACAAAACAGTTTTTATTTTCTTTACCTCTGAGCATCAACTAGTGAGAGCATTTAATGAATTAATTTAAATTAATGTATTTAAATAAATCTACATTTAATTTAAATAAAATCATATTGTGATTTCTCTTACATTTAATTTATGAAAACTGCTTAAATTTACACCCACATGCTTTTCCCCTCGTATTGAGAAATATTATGTTTTCTTTATGCAAGCAGCTTAACAAAAGAAATTTCTCTTTTGCTTTAGAAAATAAAGCATAATAACAGGTATTGCAATGCAGGTAGGAGGGTACAACATCAGTAAGCTTGTATTTGGATAACATGAATACCCTGTCCCCTGAAATGTTAGCTGACATTTTTGTCCTCCTTTGAAACTGTAGTCAAACATTTCTAAGGCTTTATTATTCAAACAAAACATGTATGCTGAAAGTCCCTTACTATCAGTTGTTTCGGATAGATTTCACTCGGTGGGCTGGGCTATTCGCTATATATTTTTGTCAGTAATAAAAACAAGTTATAGTAAAACTAAATAAATGAATCAGTAATTTTCTTGATTTGCTAGTGGCATAGATTTAAAGGCCTTTGTGTAAAAAAATTGATAACGGTAATAATAAGCACTGTTTTCATGCTGATTCTAATCATAAGAAATGAATTGTCATGCCATTCCATGCAATGAATCAAATTAGATGATGCTTATGTCTGTATGCGGCTGATCTGACTGTAATATAACATCTGAGGAAAATATGGGAGTATGCTATATGCTTACATTTGATATCTGTGTAAATTTAACTCTAGAATTAAGGGTTTAACGCTGCAAATGGTAATTGCACTATAAACTGTTCCTCAATATAAATGACTCTTAAAAATAAAGGTGCTTAAAATGTTTTTTTTACATGCGATGCCATAGAAGAATCATTTTTGGTTCCACAAAGAACCATCTCTTTCTTACCTTTTTATAATCTGAAGAACCTTCTTTCGCCACAAAGAACCTTTTGTGAAGCAAAGGTTCTTCAGATGTCAAAGGTTCTTTGTAGTCAAACATTTCTAAGGCTTTATTATTCAAACAAAACATGTATGCTGAAAGTCCCTTACTATCAGTTGTTTCGGATAGATTTCACTCGGTGGGCTGGGCTATTCGCTATATATTTTAGTCAGTAATAAAAACAAGTTATAGTAAAACTAAATAAATGAATCAGTAATATATTTTCTTGATTTGTTAGTGGCATAGATTTAAAGGCCTTTGTGTAAAAAAATTGATAACGGTAATAATAAGCACTGTTTTCATGCTGATTCTAATCATAAGAAATGAATTGTCATGCCATTCCATGCAATGAATCAAATTAGATGATGCTTATGTCTGTATGCGGCTGATCTGACTGTAATATAACATCTGAGGAAAATATGGGAGTATGCTATATGCTTACATTTGATATCTGTGTAAATTTAACTCTAGAATTAAGGGTTTAGCGCTGCAAATGGTAATTGCACTATAAACTGTTCCTCAATATAAATGACTCTTAAAAATAAAGGTGCTTAAAATGTTTTTTTTACATGCGATGCCATAGAAGGACCATTTTTGGTTCCACAAAGAACCATCTCTTTCTTACCTTTTTATAATCTGAAGAACCTTCTTTCGCCACAAAGAACCTTTTGTGAAGCAAAGGTTCTTCAGATGTCAAAGGTTCTTTATGGAACCATTTAGACAAAAAAGGTTCCTCTATGGCATCGTGAAGCACCTTTATTTTTAAACGTGTATGAGAATATACTGTCCTGACAGCTCTGACCTCAGCAGCTGCTCTCAGTACAGTGATCACTAAAAACAATTGAATGTCATGTAATCTGTCAGGATGAATCAGAGCACATGGCCACCTGACAGTACATCTGGGTCGTTTCATGGGTGGGTGTTGTGAAGTACAGTACATGATTATTGTTTCAGGATTTATTCTGTATTCATTTCAGGAGAAGGAGGCCATTTGATCCCATTTGGTCTGAATAGTAGCCCTGTCCAAAGTTCAACATATTTGATTTCAACACAGCCTAATAAGAGCAAGATTCTTCAAAGGCAGAAGCCATTTGATCCTTTTTGTGACCATTAGCATCCCAACAACTTCAATATTGTTTATGACTCATAATTAGAGTATACACTACCAGTAAAAAGTTTTTGAACAGTAAGATTTTTAATGTTTTCTAAAGAAGTCTCTTCTGCTCATCAAGCCTGCATTTATTTGATACAGCAAAAGCAGTAATATTGTGAAATATTTTTGCTATTTAAAATAACTGCTTTCTATTTGAATATATTTTAAAATGTAATTTATTCCTGTGATCAAAGCTAAATTTTCAGCATCATTACTCCAGTCTTCAGTGTCACATGATCTTTCAGAAATCCTTCTAATATGCTGAATTGCTGTTTAAGAAATATTAATTATTCTTATTCTTATTATTCTTATTATCAATATTTAAAACTGGACTGTTGTCTGGAGAGAGTCCTACCCCGATCCGGAACGCGACAGGACCCAGAGCCCAGCCATATTAGGATATTAATGCTTTTATTCAGCAAGGATGCATTAAATTGATCAAAAGTTGACATTTATAATGTTAAAACAGATTTCTGTTTAATACTGTATCATGGTTTGCACATAAATATTAAGCAGCACAACTGTTTTCAACACTGATAATATGTTTCTTGAGCACCAAATCAGCATAGTAGACTGATTCATGTTCTTGAGGCAGCATAGTAAATGTATGAAGATCAGAAGGTGCTATAAAATAGTTATTACTGCATATTAAGACATTTTATTTATGAAATATAAACTGATTAAATCAGAGTATTAAATATGGCAGCTATCATCTGCTATTATCTATTAGCTTTACTATGTCAAAAAGGGGCAGTTTGTGAGCTTCATTGAGTGGATCACTGAGCGTTTCTGGTTGAGATAAGCGTGAGGAACCGGGAGGCCACAGTGACAATAGCAGCACACTCACTATCAACCCTGATGGACTGAAAGAGAGAATAGGCCCTTTAGTCACTTCGGCTGCGGATGAAAACATAATTTCAGTCCCACACTGAGCTCAGACATTATTGAGCGATGACAAAGGCAGATCAAGCCATGAGGAGACGAGTGGGAAATCGTAAAAGCTGCTCATGTTTCTGGCTCCATGAAAAAGATTTGTTCAGCGCATTGAGATTGTGATGGATTTTCCCATGTTGTCCAGGACAGCTCTTTTTGTTTAAGACGTCTGATAATGGCTCATTGTTTTGGCCACGGTAGAGGCCCGTGGTGCGGGCGGCCCTGTAGAGATGCCAGGCTGCCCATTAACTCAGTGGCGGCGGGCCGAGACACATGGAGCACAGCTCACCTGCATCGGGGGACTGAGGTAGGAGACTCAATCAACACTTTATGCTATTATTCTGTTGCCATGTTGTTAAGTCAAAAATGTTACTGTTATGTCAGTCATTGTTTGAATTTAGATTTTTTTAAATGACAAAAATGTCTGTTCTCCTTGCTTTCCAGGTGTTGAAATGGAGTGGATATGTGTTCCTCTTGTGCTTTTCTGTGGGATTCATTTAGCTTTTACACAGTTCAATGGATTCAACTGTGATCCAAGCTACCACAGCAGATTCCCTGGTAAGAAGAGCCAAATAAACAATACAGTTCAAAAGTCAGTTAGATGTTTGTTTGTTTGTTTTTTGTTTGTTTGTTTGTCTGTTTTGAAAGAAATTAATACTCCATTCAGCAAAGATGCATTAAATTGATCAAAAGTGATAGTAAAGACACTTACAATGTTAAAACAAATGCTAAAGACACTTATAATGTTAAAACAAATTCTATTTCAAATAAATGCTGTTCTTTTCAAAAAGAAAAATGTATACGCTTAAATTTTTAATTTGTACAAATAATCAAATAATTTTTATTTTCTACAAATATTTACAAAAAAATCAGCATATTAGAAAGTTTTCTGAAAGATCATGTGACACTGAAGACTGGTGTTATGATGCTGAACAAATTAAATTTGAAAATATATTAAAATAAATAAAAATACAAATCTATAAAAATATATTATTTAAAATTGCAATGATATTTCACGGTTTTACTTACTGTTGTTATTATTATTATTATTATTGTTGTAATTATTATTATTATTATTAATTTTAATGTATTTTTGATTACAAACAGCCTTCATGAGCATAAGAGACTTCTTTGAAAAACATTAAAATCCTACCATTCCCAGTCTTTTGAACAGTAGTGGGAATAAATCAATTAAAAATAATTAATAATTAATAATTTTTTTAATGCTTATTTTTCTGTAACTAACTAACTTTTTTAATGTATTTTTACATATAGTGGGATACGAAAGTTTGAGTCTGCACTGGAAATCTGGAATTTACAACGTAATTTAAATGTGGAAATAACAAGAAATTGTATAATATTGAGAAATGTATAACAAATAAATGTTATGAACTAAATAAGCATGTAGTATTTCCAGCTCCAAAAGATGAAATATTCTTGCTTGTGGAGATTATGGAGCTCAAGTGCTGCTATCATTAAAGAAAAAGGGGGACAAACCAAATACTAAAACATTCTGAAATTCATAATAATATTTCAGTTCAGCTTTGCACTTACATTGTCACACTGATAATACCATTTGTAATGGAAAATGTGTAAAAAAAATAAATAAATAATGCTAAATTGAAGCATTTCCTTTATTTGACTTTTGGACTCTACTGTATTTTATTATAAGCCCATGTTTAGTAAAGAATGCTGTCTCCAATTGCAACATATTATGAGGGTTTCATTTACTTATATTATTATTTTTTTCCTCAAGGTGAGAGAGATATCAGTGTATACTGTGGCATTCAGACAATCACACTAAAGATTAACCTTTGTCCTGTGCTGTACTCTGGATACACTGATGCTGACTTGGCACTGAACAGTCGTCATGGAGACGCCCAATGCCAAGGCTTCATAAACAACAACACTTTCCCCACAGCTGTGCTCTTCAGTATCAGCCTGAGCACACTGGAGGCCTGTGGAAACACGCTGGAGGTGAGCGATACATTCACTTACACACAAGTACTATGGTATAGTTTTTGGACATGTATTATGGGAATACCATGGTGTGTGAATATGGTAATCATTCAGTACTATTGAATTGTCTATGTGAACTGGCACCAGCTTCACTTTTTTGCACTGTTTGTGTTAAAGGAATAGTTCACCCAAAAATTAAAATTTGCTGAAAATGTAATCCCAGGCTATCTAAGTTGTAGATGAGTTTGCTTTTTCACTGGAACAGATGTGGAGAAATTTAGCATTACATCACTTGTTAATCAATGGATCCTCTGCAGTGAACGGGTGCCGTCAGGATGAGAGTCCAAACAGCTGATAAAAGCATCAGAATAACACACAAGTAATCCACACAACACTAGTCCATCAATTAATGTCTTGTGAAGTGAAAAGCTGTGTGTTTGTGATAAACAAGTCCATCGCTATGACATTTTTTACTTTAAACCATTGCTTCCACGGCTAAAATAATAATCCATAATTTATAATTAGTGAAAAAGTCCATTCCCTGTTGTCCTCTAACATCAAAATCTACAGACATATTTTTGTAGATTACTGTGGTGTTTTTATCAGATGTTTGAGCTCTCATTCTGACGGCACCCATTCACTGCAGAGGATCCATTGGTGAGCGAGTGATGTAATTCTAAATGTCTCCAAATCTGTTACGACGAGCAAACAAACTCATCTACACCTTGGATGGCCTGAGTAAATTTCCATCAAAATTTCATTTTTGGGTGAACTATTCCATTAGGTAACATAACTGATATGTAATTCTAAAGAACAAATTTGATTATATGAGTTTTAAAAAACTCTGTTTCTCTAATCAGGTTTCTACATCTCAAGGCTTTAATGCCTATGGGAACATCTCCATGGTACAGATGGGTAATATATCAGGCTACATTGACACCCCAGACCCTCCAACTGTTATCAGCTACCTGCCAGGACTGGTCTATAAATTCAGCTGTAGTTATCCTCTGGAGTACCTGCTCAATAACAGCCAGCTGGCATCGTGAGTGTTTTCTGATGTAATAACCTACTTACTTCTACAACTACAACTCTGCATTTATCAGAATAATCAGAATAACCTTTGCTTATATGTTCTGCTGTGAATATACAGCCATAATATCTTGTTTTAATCTCATTCTTCTTTACCAGATCGTCTGCTGCAATATCAGTGAAAGACAACAACGGCACTTTCCTGAGCACTCTCAGTCTAGTGCTTTACAATGTGAGTGATCTCTGTAGTCATTCAAATAAAATGCATTTTAAAGTATGGATGTGTAGCAATACAGAATGTTTCATACATTTTCTGTACCACGTTTTTATTACATGTAATTTACAAAAGTTAGTAAGTTAGGTTACACTTTATTTTTAGGTGTCATTGTTACAGTCTAATTATATATTTAAGTACTGAGTAATATTAATGAACTACTAGTACTTACTATATGGTTTGGTTAGGGTTAGGATTATGGTTTTCCTTAGGGTTACTTGCATGTAATTATGCATAATTTATTGTTGTTATTATAATAGTAAGTGCATGTAATCTGTAACAAGGACAGCTTTAAAATAAAGTGTTACCGCAAATTACATATAATTTCTTAAAATGAAAATACAAATTTATTTAAAAAATTTGCAACTAACTATACATAAAAATTTATATTTTAGGAATATTGTTAATCATTTTAAAATGTTAATGGTTGTATACTTAAAATTGTATTACATTAAACTTCATTATTATTATTATTATTATTATTAGAAATTAATTAACTTAGAATTACAAATGAAATTTGACTTATTGACTTATTTGGATTGTAAATAATTTATTCTTAGGATCTATTATTATCAATTTCATATTGTGGATTTGTACACAAATGTGTATGTAGTACTCAAAAATAAATTAAAATGTAAAAATGGCATGTTGCAATGAAGAATGACTTAGACCACCATTACAGTAGCTAATTTTCTTTGTTTCATATTTTACAGGACTCAACCTTCAGTCAGCTGATCTCTATACCAATGTCCGGCCTGTCCTTGAAAACTCGTGTGTTTGCTGCAGTTAAGGCTACAAATCTGGACAGGAGGTATATCGTACAGAGAAATATGTTTATATATATATTCTAAACTCATTATAAATTCATTACTAGTATAAACTCATTACTAGTCGTGGGTAAATACTTTTTTGAGGCCCTGTTAACTAAGCCCCTGTTGGTGTTTTTTTTGTTTTGTTTTTTTTTGAGATTAGAGATTTGATTCCCATTATTAGCAGAAATGACTGTGTTTTCCCCACAGGTGGAACGTTCTGATGGATCACTGTTACGCCACCCCCTCTGGGAACCCTAATGATGGGATACGCTATGACCTTTTCCACGGTTGCAGTTGTGTCTGACTGAAGATAATCAATTTATCTGATTTTTTGTGGGGGTTTAAATAGGTGCTACAAGGATCCACAGACAACTGTATTTGAGAACGGAAAAAGCCAAATGGGCCGCTTTGCGTTTGAAGTTTTCCGTTTTGTGAAACATAAGAACCAAAAGATGTCCACCGTGTTTCTGCACTGTATTACAAAGCTGTGTCGAGTTGGTGACTGCGCAATACTAATGCCGGTAAACAGTCATAATGCTGAAGTATTTTTTGGTTGATAATATATTTTATGTGCAGTAACTGAACGAGAGCACTGACTGTAATATCATTCATGGCAGATCTGTGGAAAGCGCAGGAGGAGAGACACTGTGGATGAACATGTTGTATCAGGTTCGTCCTCAGGGGATGCCGTCATAACCGCAGGGCCCATAATCACTAGGAGCGGTGAGAGCCATCCTCAGTAAATTGAATTATTAACAGTATAAAAGTAAAATCTACTTAACTCTTATGACATTGTATTGAAAAAAAATCAATGAGTAAACCTAACTTGAAACATTTCACATTACAAATGTGATGTGATGACCCTAAAAATAAAATTTACAGTATTTAACATATTTACAATATAAAACAGTTACATTAAAATAAACAATAAATATTGTTCAAAAGTAACGAGGGGTCTGTAAGACTTTAATGTTTCTGAAAGAACTCTCTTATGTTAACCAAGCTTTGCATTTATTTGATCAAAAATACATTTAAATAAATAAATCTTTTGTAACGTTACAATTGTTTTTACAGTCAATTTTGATCAATTTAATGCAGAAAAGTATACATTTCTTTAAAAAAGTGAAATAGTCATATTTCAAACAGCCATATAACGCACGTTTCAATTTCTGTGAGACAACATCACCTTATAATATATAATATGTTTTTAAAATATATGTTTTGAGAAACAAGAGATGCAGTCAATCTCACAGGCCTCAACATTTGGTACACAAAGCATGATAATGGTAACGATCAATGGATTCTTTTTCTAAACATGACAGCTAAATCAATAACAACGTGGTGTAAAAGCAAACCTAAAAGCAGGCAAACTTATTAATTATTCATGCGCCTGTGCATGCTGGGAACACCAGCTTTGTAATGTTAAGTAGATTTTATATATTTGAAATTGACTTATTTTTGTACGATTTTTATTTTTGTACTTTTGTTCATTTGTACATACATTTGAATTGAGTACGAATGTAGAATTTGCTTAAAGCTTGAGATGCAATTGATGTAGTTCCGTGTAGAATGTATTAAACCATGAAACCATTTATCACAAAAACCTCTAAAAATACATCTCGCTTGTTTTCTGCAGATGAATCTCCAACCAACAACTCACAACTTGGTAAAATATTTCTTTAAGTAGCCTGCTAAATGTTTTTCATTAGTAGTCTCCCCCCCCCCCAGGCAAACTTATTAATTATTCATGCGCCTGTGCATGCTGGGAACACCAGCTTTGTAATGTTAAGTAGATTTTATATATTTGAAATTGACTTATTTTTGTACGATTTTTATTTTTGTACTTTTGTTCATTTGTACATACATTTGAATTGAGTACGAATGTAGAATTTGCTTAAAGCTTGAGATGCAATTGATGTAGTTCCGTGTAGAATGTATTAAACCATGAAACCATTTATCACAAAAACCTCTAAAAATACATCTCGCTTGTTTTCTGCAGATGAATCTCCAACCAACAACTCACAACTTGGTAAAATATTTCTTTAAGTAGCCTGCTAAATGTTTTTCATTAGTAGTCTCCCCACCCCACCCCCCACCCCACCATGTCCTTTCTGTGAGACATCAGCTCTGTTTTCACACTGAAACAATGGACACTAGTGTCAAGTTCTGCAAATGAGATCCATGACAACTGTGGTACCCATTTACAGAACCATGTCTGATTTGGACCCCCATCCCACTCAACCCCACTCATCCCCACAACCTCTGCTGACCCCCATTCACCCCTCTCTGTGCCCCTGCAGCGAGCGGATCCTCCCAGCATCTGAATGCTGTAACCAGTGCCTTGATATCAGGTGTGGTTGTGCTGGGTGTGACGAGCCTGGGCCTCTTCATCCTCTCCCTCAGGCTGCTCAGGAAGCCCAGCCCTTCTAGTCTGAGAGGGGTCTGGAACCCCAGCTTCAGATGACCATGACGTGCACTGAAATACGTCAAACAATATTTGGTCACTGCTCTCGCATGTCACAAAATTGCCATTGGGCGGCTTTGTCAAATGAGTTTTCCCTTTTGAACTATATGAATCTAATAGTGCCTTTTAAATTACCTCAGTTTGTTAACTGTATCAGGGTCTGTGATCCTATATGTCTTGAAGTGCAAAGCACAAATTAAATGTAGATTGTTCACATATAAATTGCAGATGATTTGCTTTATGAATTATTGTTGATCTTTTAAACTGTGTGTATATAAGTGTGATGAGAAGAATAAGTGATGAAAAAGTCTTCCTAGTTAAATATTAGTTGGCAGCAACAGATTGGATCGAATACCACAGAAAATACTGCACAATTAATATTGATTTTTAGTACAGTTTTTGTTTATTTTTACAAATGGAGGGACAAATCACAGTTATTTTCTATGGTAATAAACAGCATGACACAGACGCTGTTAACCTAGACAATTTAATTTGCATGATATAGTTTAAAATATAAATATATTTTATAATATATTTTTAGATGCACATTTATAGTGCTATTAAATTGATGTGCCATTATAATATTTTTTAATTAAAATTGTAAATATGTACAATCTGATGTTTTTCCCGAACAGATTTTGTCAGCTGCACATAATGGACATTTTTAAAGTGTTTTAATATAAAAATTTATTCAAACCGATGTCTTATTTCACTACTTATTGCTCATTTGTCTGCATTTATATCAGTTTTATAGATAATTTGCAACATATACCATATTTATCTCAAATCACACTCTTTTTTATTCAGCCACAAGAAATGACATTGAAAATACAACACAGACACAAACCACTCATTTCTCACAGTGCCACTGTAGATCTTCACAATCTGCATCCTTTCTCTATATAATCCCAGATTCCTGCAGGGCTTGCAGCGAGCCAAAAACTAGAAAAATCTGATGCAGTGATTGTTTATCTCCCTTTTGTTTTTTATGCGTGTGTAACAGTCCACAGCATTGTTTTGCTAAGAGATTTAACTGAATGCGTCATGGCCAGCATCATATTATGATGAGGTCTGTAACATTTTCCATGGTTTTGTGTCCTTGTCAATAGAGGAAGGCCAACACCCTACACTCTGATTTGACCCTAATTAGAAAAAGTGTCGTCCTTCCCAGGTAGCTCAGCTGACAGGTTCATGTTACAATTCCATTGGTGTTTTCTGTGAAGTGGTACCTCATTTTCACAGATTTCACATCATTAGCTGTTGATAAGAAGCAAGGAAGAATCCAAAACTCTAGCATTTTCATGCAACCTTACTATTCGAAAAGCTTCAGAATTACTAAAGTGTTGTTACTCCCAAAGGGATAGTTCACCCAAAAATTTGCCATCATTTACTCATCCTCATGTCATTCCAAACCTGAATGACTTTCTTTCTTCTTTGAAACAGTTTAATGTTTCAACTGTTTTTTTAAAATGTAATGAAAGTCAGTGGAGGCCAGTGTTGTTTTAGATGCCATTGCATTTTACACTAAGACATTTTTCAAAATACTGTATCTTTTGTGTCCCACAATGAACACCTTCATCAAATCCCTTTGACAATCATTATCACATCAATAAAGTAGGTGTGTACAAACCGTGTGATTTCATGCAGTGACCATCAAGATTTTAAGGTAACAAACCTTCTAAAAGGCATGGAAGGTCAGAGGTCAGACCGATAGATGTCCAAACAGAAGACGGGACCTCCCACATATTGTGTACTTCTACAATAGAGTTTGTACTTAGTTTATTAAATTACATGTTAATATGTTTCAGGATGTACA
Source organism: Sinocyclocheilus rhinocerous (assembly GCF_001515625.1). Classification (NCBI taxonomy): domain Eukaryota; kingdom Metazoa; phylum Chordata; class Actinopteri; order Cypriniformes; family Cyprinidae; genus Sinocyclocheilus; species Sinocyclocheilus rhinocerous. Next base: position 66,433 of record NW_015660894.1, read on the forward strand.
AGATGACAAAGACAGTGGTCATTGTTTATGGTCTAACTTTAAAGGTGATGTGTAAGGTTTCAAGGTTTGCCTCAAGGTAATGGTACCTTATCCACAAAAGTGAATTGTTCTTGAGAACTCAAGCAACCATACTGAATGGCAAATGACCTTGTTTTGGCCCAATCCTGCGGAAGTTCTCTAACGTCTCCTACACACACATACATATATAAATAACAGACTAAAGCCTGTCAGAGTTAATCCAACAGTGACTTTGAGAAGATAAAGGATCTTTAACAGCAAGGATAACTTCGAGATTTTCTCTGGGGTGCTGAGACTTATTTAACGGTCATTTTTGGACATTGATGAAGAGCAGATAGCTGACATGGTTCTCCTCAGCCTCTTGATTTTGGGTGCACTGGTTAAAGGCCAACTGGCTCTTACTTCTAGTGAGTGTGGGACTTCCTTCAGGCGTCCAGGTAGGCCTATTGTACTGCATGGTTTTGTCTCCAATTATTAGCCTATTGTAACTGCTTTTAAAACTAAAACAATGAATCAGTTTTAAAGGAAAGACATCAGGGAGCTTGTTTTTGTGTTACAGCGTACACCGACATCGCAGTGTATTGCGGGACCCAGTCTATAAATTTGGCCATCCAGGTTTGCCCGATCATTTACACTGGATATAACGAGAGTCTGTTGGTTCTGAATCAAATCAAAAATGATCCGTTGTGTCGCGGAACGCTGGATGCGACCGCGAATCCTCCGGTCGTGCGCTTCAACTTCCCGCTGAGACAATTAGACGCCTGCGGCAGCATCTTCCGCGTGAGTATTACTGCATCTTAAACTATATTCACACTGAATAAGTATTCTCTAATGAAAAACAGCTTAAACCAAACGATTCTTGCGCTCTGGCCTGTTAAAAAGTGCCTCCAGCCAGCAAAGTAGCGAGGTTACCAACAGGGGTCAGTGTTACTCATTGACAGCATGTTGAAAAGTATTTAAAAACCGCTAAAAAAAGAAAAGATAATTAGTTCCCCCCATTTCCCCTGTATTTTGTAACCTTTTTCTGCAAGTCTAATTCTTTTCATTGTCTTAATTTGTAGACCACCAGCGCTCCAGGGACAGGGATCTTCTCGGACTTCTCTAACATCCAGACGGTGAACATCAGTGGGGTGATCAGATCTTTTGACCCCACAATAGGAACAGTGACTTACAACGCCGAGCTGAGTTATTTTTACTCCTGTGCATATCCTCTCGAGTACCTGATCAACAATACACAAGTTGATGTGTAAGCTCTTTTAACGCTCTTAATAGATTAATTCTGCTGAAATAAAAAAAAAATCTTAAACCAGCCTAAGCTGGTTGGTCTTAGTCTCCCAGTCTAGTCAGAGTTTTAAGGAACTTTTGGACTGGCCCATGTTCTGGCTTACCGTTTTGAATCAACGAGGATGAATTTAATTGGTCAAAAGTGAGTGTAAAGACATACTGTTATAAAAGATTTCTAATAAATGCTTTTCTTTTGAACTTTCTAGTCATCAAAAAATCCTGAATGAAAAATGTATCACGATTTCCACAAAAACTGTTTTCACTGATGATGATAATAATAATAAACATTTCTTGAGCACCAAATCAGTGTATTAGAATGACTTCTGAAGGATCATGTGACACTGAAGACTGGAGTAATGAAGCTTTGCCAATACAGGAATAAATAAAATTATCGTTTTATTATCGAAAATTAATCAAATTATCATTTTAAATTGCTGTCATATTTCAAAATGTCACTATTTTACTGTATTATTGATTACATAAATGCAGCTTTGGTGAGCATAAGAGACTTTTTAAATATGAACAAAACAGTAGTTTGAACACTAGTGTAGAGTGTGCAGCTTGTTGACATTCTTAACTGAGTAGTGAATAATTATTTCCATGGGCTCTAACTGTGTATCATTTGAAATTTCTAACCTTTGCCTCCCTCTTCAGGTCATCCTCCTCCATTGCAGTGATTGACAACAATGGTAGCTTCATCAGCACTTTAAGCATGCAGCTCTTCAAAGTAAATACACAACGAGGGAAAAAGTTTCCAAAATCTATAGCTTTTTCTATGCTATGTCATACTGTGTCCAAAACGTCATATTTGAATTGTGTCTCTAGGATATAAACTACACAACTCCACTCGTTATCCCTGCTCTTGGTGTTGAGCTCAGAACCAGAATATACGTGCAAGTCATTGCAGCAAACTTGACTTCACAGTGAGTAACATTTGCTGATGCTTCTTCTAAGATATGCCTCCATTAGTTAATGTAGAAAATGACCGATTCTGTCCTCTACAGGTATCATGTTCTGCTGGATCGATGCTATGCCTCCATCTCAGCCTTACCCTCAAATTCAACCTTTTTCAACCTCTTTGTCCCGTAAGTCTAAAAAAAAAGGGAAATGTCAGGAAAGTCATTTTAATAATAACATTTATAATATAATATAATTTCATTTATATTTGACTTATTTCTATATTTATATTAAATTAATGTAATATAATTAATACAACTAATCTAATATAATAAAATAAAATATAATATATTGGAATAAGAAATGTTGTTTTTGAGTCTCTAGAAGGTTATTTTTAAAACAGAGCCACAAAGCCATGAAATTCGTCATCTAATTTATTTTATATATACTGTATTTATACTAAGAATAATAAATACATAATATAACAAAATAAAACATTTGAAAGAATATTTCATCAATTGAAATGGAAATTAATTGGTTGTCTAATTTATTTTATTTTTTTATTCATACTAAATAACATTAATTTAAATTAAATTCAAATAAAAATATAATCATTTAAATAATATTTAATCAATTAGAAATTGTTGTTTTAGAGTCTCTACAGAATTATTTTATAAACTCAACAAAGCCATGGAAAGTCATTTGGTCATACTTAAAAATTCTCCGTCTCTTCTTTTCTTAAAGGTGCTCTCAGGATCAGTTTACCACCGTGTCGGAGAACGGAAACAGTCAGAAGGCTCGCTTTAATTTCCCGGCCTTCCGCTTTATTGAGCAGCAGAACCAGACCATTTCCACCTACTACCTCCACTGCATCACCAGGCTTTGTGAAACCAGCACCTGCGCCCAGTTCAAGGTACCACACGCTTTTCAAACCGGCCTATCAGACTACAGGAGTCGGGGTCTTAAATGAATGAGCGTGCTTTATTGTTTAACTCTCATCCGTTTTCAATGATCAGCAATGCAACAGGAGGAGGAGACGGGATATACAGACGACGACAATTAAAGATGGCCTCTCAGACACCACCCTCATCACCTCAGGACCTATTAGGACTAAAGCAGAAAACCGTATGGCTCTTTCCACCTCACTATCCTTCTCATAATATATGATACTAATCGAAAAAAGCATTTTATATAGTCCAAGTTATTTCAAGACGCATAAATGTAGCTAAATAATAACTGCATATTGTTCTTCCTTTCAGCTCTCACCACTAAGGAAGAAGGTAAGCCTCCCTCATCAATGTGATTCATTTACAGAAGAATGCCAGAAAATTTGGTAATAACATGCTGTCCCTTGTATTCCTGTACAGCTGTGAGCAGCGCACAGAAGGACAGTGGTAATGGGGCGTCTGTAGGACTGGGCATCGCTCTGGCCGTCCTCGTCATTGTGGGCACCGTTGCTGCCCTCATGGCCGTGTCGTTTTACCGCAAACTCAAGATGCTGCGTTAACTTCCCGTGATCCCAGAGCTCTTTTTGTGTAGGACTAATACAACAGCACTGGTGGAGGTGGGAACTGGGGATCCATATTATTAATATCTGACCTTTTAAATTAAAAAGCTTTGTCGGCATAGAAGACAACACGACTGTCATTTGAAATGCAAATATTGCAACCAAAAAATATTTTAATATATAATAACATATACTTAAGGCACAAATGTTTAAATGCGCAACATTTTATTTTAAAGTGAACATGTACAGAGTGCATTTGGTGTGAGAAAGAGGATTACAAATGGAGCAATGCTTGTGTATCGACAGTGGTTTTAAAAGGATATTTGTGCAGATAAAACATTTTATCCATTTAAAACTGCTTTGCAATTTATCGTAATGGATTTGTGCTCAAGCTGTGCCACATTAAAGCAAGATTTAAGGCTTTAGGATTGACAGCGTTGAAAGAACAGGTGAAAGAAAACATTTCATAAAGTTATTACAGCTGCATGAAGCGCCTCGCTTTGATTTAGCGAACTTTAATCTTATTAACGAGGAAGGAATGTTTCATTTTGGAAAAGGGATTATAAGCATGCCTATTTTATTTCAGATGCTTCAGCATATGCAATATATTACAAATTCAGACAGTTTTTTTGTTAAAGATGTTTGTTTTTATTTTTTGTGTTTGTATTTTTATTGCATGCAATGCCATTAATAAAGTCTTGTAGGATTGTGAGAACAGTCTCGATTTCCTCTCCTGTTAAAACGCAGTCACCACTAGGGGGAGCCTCACCATTGTTTGAAAAAAAAAACACATTGGCTAGAACAATGTTTTAGACTTCTTGCAAAAGTGTTTCTTTATGGTTGTCTTACAGTTAATTTTACAAAGCACTGTTTTAGGAGATTTTTTTTTATAGTTTTATTGCTGCCCCACTCCAAAGAGTCAAAACAAAAGTGGAGTCTCAAAAGTAGCCTACATTATCTTTTACTAACACAGGGCCTACACGTTATTCAAAATTTGTATTCTTCTATTATCTTTATTTTGGATACATTATTTTGCAACGTGGAACAAGGATGCCACATTTTAAGCATTCTGCGTGAGACTCTGAATTGTTCTCACGCCAAACGTCTATTTTCTCACGCAGTGAAAAAAAAAAAAACATCGCGGAACAAAGAAACTGATAACGCGCTAATAAGACAAGATGAGTCCAACCAGCCCTGTCGCGGAAGTAAGCCTTTTTCTATGAATGTGAGAGACAGTACACTATTTGCATTTCAAACTAATGTTTTTATGATTACGACAATGAATTAAAATGATATGGTAAGAAATAGCAGTACAACGAAAACAACTGGAAGCGGATGACACCGGAAGTAGTGTTGGGTCGTTCTTGAACGATTCGTTCATTTTGAACTAATCTTTAATGTGACTCGGGAAGAACGCGTCGTCTCGGGGAGTGATTCGTTCAGTCGCGCATGCGCAACATCCTATAGGTTCTGTACTGGAATTAGTCAAATAGTTCACCTGTTTCAAGTCTTCGGGTTTTTCGAGTCATTCGTTCATCACTGTGATCAACGTTTGCGTTAGTAGACGTGTTAGGGAAGTAACACATAACATTTTAATTGTATTTTGCTAAAATGAACGAAATGACTCGAAAAAAGATTCGTTCATTTTGCTGAACGAGACTCAAAGGTCCGAGTCGGTAAAATGATCCGAACTTCCCATCACTAACCGGAAGCCTCGCACATTCAAAGATAAACTGGCCACGCCTGCCATAGGTAACCCCCTTTATTAAGCATATATAAAAAAGTAAATACAGATGAATACTTCTTTATTTTTTTTTTACAGTCTATGGATGAATACATCTCACAAGATATGTTACCAACAACAACAATATAACAAGTAGGCCTAAACAATGGTAAACAACAAAACAGGAAAATAAGAAACAATGAGCCAGGGGTAGCATAACATTTACAATAAATTACACTTGAATTAAATAAAATTCATTAATTTAATTCAATTAAATAAATAAAAAATAAGTTAAATCATTGCGGTGGAGAATTGTAGTAGCCTAGGCTAACAATAGGAACAGTAGTACAAAGCTAAAAACTCTTGTAATTTATTAATTGATTATAGAATTGCATTTTGCAAATAGATACAAAATGTTAAGTGTATAGGCATAGGCTATTGCGGCGTTTAGATAAACTGTGCTAGGGTGTGCCAAAATGATTATGGTAAAGCCTCAGATTATGTGTAGGCTACTTGAGTAACAAAACTAAAATCTCTGCATCTTGTTTCGGTTCTTATTACAAATATGACCATATTTACGCAATTGGAAAATGTTTTGGCGATTTCCTTTTCAGATTATTGTGTTAGCGAGGAGTATTGTTTGATAATTGATGCCTGTGTAAGCATAGCTCTTGTTTCAGATGAAAGCACTTTAGTCATATTCTAATAACTGGAGGTGCTTTCATATGTCCTGCAGTGTTGTACCAGTACACAAACTGTACCAACTCTCTATTCACTCTGAATAAACAGATAAATTAGCCTAATGTTTGTTCATACAGCATATCCCCTCAAATTAATTCACAGTTAGTACAGTAAGATATATTAGAGTGATATTAAGGATGTCTTGCTGTAATGTCAGAGCCACAGCAAATAAAAAATGTACATGCTGCTAAGTAGGTCATGATAAATGCATAGAAAAAATGACTTTCATTATATGGTGATGAGGATATTAATACAATATGAGGAGGGACAGTGGGATATGAGAAGTAAATATGCCAGTCCTCCAGTGGGTAAATCTCTAATTGTGTGTGAGTGAGGTTGTCATCAGGAGCAATACCTGAGAAATGTTCTTGTCTGGTGAGATGAGGCCAGGCAGAGGATCTTCAGAGGATGCGGGCGACCTTATTAGTTAGAAAGAACGATGACTTCATTTCAATTGCAACGCAATGTGCTAATTGCAATGGCTAAAAGTAATATGTGAGCGGTGATTTATTGTGTCGTAATGGAATTATCTATGATGCAATTTCATGTAATGTTAAATTGCATGGCAGGGTTAAGCTAATTAATGGAGAAGATATATTTAAAATAGACAAGTGGTGTCATTTTGGGAGATGGAGTTTGCAAGAAATTACCAGACAGGAAAGGAATCATGAAACATTGATGCACTGTACCATATCCAGACAGATGGGCCTATCTGCCGCTGTCTATCTCTGGAGACTGTGGATAAAACATTAGCAGTGAATGAAACACTCAGTCTATTAGATACTGTGCAATATTGCTATGATGTTGGGATAAGCTTTTTTTTTTTGGCAAGATAATGGCAATTGTTTTGTTCTGAGTATGAGGAAATTAGAAAATCAGCTGCTGGAAAATTAACTCATATTTTTTAACCAAACAAAACATAAAGGGCCAAATCCCCAGACGAAGAGCCCTAGACTAAATAACAATGTGAATGAAGAGTCCTCACTGAAAACAGCCTGTAATTTAAGACCATATTTAATGTTTGAGAAACTGATGGTATCAAAAGTTTACCAGCTCTTAAAACACTTTGTTTTGATATTTTGTTTTGGTGTTTGTGCTTTTTCTTTTTTACCTTTTTTTTTTCTTACCAGAGACTCTTTTTCTTTGTTTTTCCTGTTAAATGCACATACTCCACTTGTTGTTCTGCTCAAATGATGAATGAGAGTAACTCTTGATTTAGATTTTGAGAGAACAGCAGCTTTAAACTTTGTTGTTTGTTGCATGACAGAGCGTATATTTTGACAGTTTTTATTTCACATTTCCATTTATATGTTCAAGTTTCTGAATGCATATATATTTATAATGTCAGACTTAAAACATTAATTTTATGACATTACTGTTCACTACTGTTCTAAAGTTTGGGGTCTGTAAGATTTTTTATGTTTTTGAAAGTCTCTTATTCTGCATTTACAGTATTTGATAAAAAAAAAATATTGTAATATTGTGAAATAAATTTACAATTTAAAAATAACTCTTTACTATTTTAATGTTTTATGTGTATTAAATATATGCAGTCTTTTGTGTCACATGATCAATCAGAAATCATTCTAATATGCTGATTTGTTACTAATTTTTTTTTTTTTATCATCAGTGTTGAAAACAGTTGTACTGCCTAATATTATTGTGGAAAGAATGATACTT
>NW_015660894.1:74834-77439 GCF_001515625.1 Sinocyclocheilus rhinocerous
TGATGAACGAACGACTCAAACCCGAAGACTTGTCAGATAAGAGGTGAGGTGAGCTAATCATAGACTGAAGACTCAGGTAAACAATGAATTAATCTTTTCTGTTTCTTATAGCAGTTTTGTATTGTTTGTAGTGTGATCAACGTTTGCGTTAGTAGACGTGTTAGGGAAGTAACACATAACATTTTAATTGTATTTTGCTAAAATGAACGAAATGACTCGAAAAAAGATTCGTTCATTTTGCTGAACGAGACTCAAAGGTCCGAGTCGGTAAAATGATCCGAACTTCCCATCACTAACCGGAAGCCTCGCACATTCAAAGATAAACTGGCCACGCCTGCCATAGGTAACCCCCTTTATTAAGCATATATAAAAAAGTAAATACAGATGAATACTTCTTTATTTTTTTTTTACAGTCTATGGATGAATACATCTCACAAGATATGTTACCAACAACAACAATATAACAAGTAGGCCTAAACAATGGTAAACAACAAAACAGGAAAATAAGAAACAATGAGCCAGGGGTAGCATAACATTTACAATAAATTACACTTGAATTAAATAAAATTCATTAATTTAATTCAATTAAATAAATAAAAAATAAGTTAAATCATTGCGGTGGAGAATTGTAGTAGCCTAGGCTAACAATAGGAACAGTAGTACAAAGCTAAAAACTCTTGTAATTTATTAATTGATTATAGAATTGCATTTTGCAAATAGATACAAAATGTTAAGTGTATAGGCATAGGCTATTGCGGCGTTTAGATAAACTGTGCTAGGGTGTGCCAAAATGATTATGGTAAAGCCTCAGATTATGTGTAGGCTACTTGAGTAACAAAACTAAAATCTCTGCATCTTGTTTCGGTTCTTATTACAAATATGACCATATTTACGCAATTGGAAAATGTTTTGGCGATTTCCTTTTCAGATTATTGTGTTAGCGAGGAGTATTGTTTGATAATTGATGCCTGTGTAAGCATAGCTCTTGTTTCAGATGAAAGCACTTTAGTCATATTCTAATAACTGGAGGTGCTTTCATATGTCCTGCAGTGTTGTACCAGTACACAAACTGTACCAACTCTCTATTCACTCTGAATAAACAGATAAATTAGCCTAATGTTTGTTCATACAGCATATCCCCTCAAATTAATTCACAGTTAGTACAGTAAGATATATTAGAGTGATATTAAGGATGTCTTGCTGTAATGTCAGAGCCACAGCAAATAAAAAATGTACATGCTGCTAAGTAGGTCATGATAAATGCATAGAAAAAATGACTTTCATTATATGGTGATGAGGATATTAATACAATATGAGGAGGGACAGTGGGATATGAGAAGTAAATATGCCAGTCCTCCAGTGGGTAAATCTCTAATTGTGTGTGAGTGAGGTTGTCATCAGGAGCAATACCTGAGAAATGTTCTTGTCTGGTGAGATGAGGCCAGGCAGAGGATCTTCAGAGGATGCGGGCGACCTTATTAGTTAGAAAGAACGATGACTTCATTTCAATTGCAACGCAATGTGCTAATTGCAATGGCTAAAAGTAATATGTGAGCGGTGATTTATTGTGTCGTAATGGAATTATCTATGATGCAATTTCATGTAATGTTAAATTGCATGGCAGGGTTAAGCTAATTAATGGAGAAGATATATTTAAAATAGACAAGTGGTGTCATTTTGGGAGATGGAGTTTGCAAGAAATTACCAGACAGGAAAGGAATCATGAAACATTGATGCACTGTACCATATCCAGACAGATGGGCCTATCTGCCGCTGTCTATCTCTGGAGACTGTGGATAAAACATTAGCAGTGAATGAAACACTCAGTCTATTAGATACTGTGCAATATTGCTATGATGTTGGGATAAGCTTTTTTTTTTTGGCAAGATAATGGCAATTGTTTTGTTCTGAGTATGAGGAAATTAGAAAATCAGCTGCTGGAAAATTAACTCATATTTTTTAACCAAACAAAACATAAAGGGCCAAATCCCCAGACGAAGAGCCCTAGACTAAATAACAATGTGAATGAAGAGTCCTCTCTGAAAACAGCCTTTAATTTAAGACCAAGGTTAATCTGTTTGAGAAACCAATGCTGATGGTATCAAAAGTTTACCAGTTCCCTTTCAAGGGAACTTCAAACTGCGTCCTCGAGGGGTCGCTATGGGGCACGCCTCGTTGTGACCCGTGTCTGAAGCATACATTGAAAAAACACCAACAACACGTTGGCCGGCGACAGCCATGACGTCACTACCGGTGCGACTATAGTATAAATAGGCGCCGGGAGAACACATCATCCTCTTCTTTGTCTTCACTGACTGTTTTGTTTAGAACGTGCATTTCTGTGGTAAGAGCGATCTCTATTCATGTCATTATGGCGAGCCCTAGCAAAGCGTTTAGAGGATGTATGCATCCGTGTCGTCGTGATTTGACATCTGATGACACACACGATCTATGCGTTGTTTATTTGGGCAAAGAGCACGCACGCGATGTCCTCGAGGGGGCAATCAGCGTGCACTGCGAGCGTTTTCCAATGAAAAAGCTCCACTCTCGTTTGTCTCTCTTTTCGAGGAAAGAGGGGCAGCCATCTGCTTCCCGCGATTCAGGA
>NW_015660894.1:77602-85027 GCF_001515625.1 Sinocyclocheilus rhinocerous
AAGCGGGCAAAGAAAGTGACGTCGCGAGGTCGTCTCGATGAGCGTTACCTTTCTGGCCATAACCCTTCAGCTCAGGTGAGCCTTCCTTTTATTCCTGATCTCCATACAGAGATCGAGAAGGAATGGAAGAGGCCGTTTTCCTCACGCATCCATCGATTCCAGCCGTTATGCTTTGCCCACTTTTCTGAAATCCTGTATGGTAAGGGTTACGCGTTATTAGCCTCGTTCCCTTTCTCTGAGTTGGTTTAGACCCCGGTACCTTGGGCTCCACTCAACCAGTGTGTCTCTGTTGACACACTTTTGAAGCATCGCTCCCCTCACCATTGAGGGTTATTGTGAGCATGGTGCTTTCTTTCGAGCATTTGAATTCTCTCCCTTCTGAGGAGTTGGATTCCTCGCTCTGTGGGTTGTTCTCATGGTAGTGTTTAGCAGTGCTCCCCTTTCATCAAAGGGTTACCTATGAGCCCGCTACTCCTTTCTGAATTCGGAGTTCATCTCTCACGTGAGAGTTCAGTTCTCTGTTTTCCCAGAGCACCTGGAACGTAATCGTAAAATACACTTTTTTCGGCTGGATCTTCCAGTAAAATTCACATTCCAGGGACTAAATATCTCGTTATTGGGTCGCTTCGGACATGAACAACAACCCGCAGCAACAGTGTTAAAGTAGCCCAATTCCGCGGGAAATTATAGTCTCCTATACTGGACCTATTAGGTTTGGTTGGTTCTATGGCTTCATAGTGACCATCTTACTGATGGTCCGGTCTAGAGGCTTCTTCGGACAGAGCTCCGACGCGGGAACCATGGTGGGTGAGTACGATCCATGTCTAATATATGTATATATGAATATATATGTGTATCTAATGAGACTGGTGGTTGTGTGTAAAAATAACCCTTCTGCTAGTTTTCTTTGCAGTGTTTCCCGGGACCTGTGTGTTTCTGTCCCTTTCTAGGGTAGGTCCTCGATGGGCACCCCCTCTGCTGGGTTCAGAACCGGGTGCTCGACTTGCAGTGCTTATTTCACTCGTCGATATATGTCCAGACGGTAAGTAAAGCCGGTTTTCGGCTTCATACTTCCTGGATCATGCGGCCATAACACAGGCTTCTGCGGGAGCCTTCGTGATCATCAGGCCCCCGGCGCGTCACTGCAAAAATTTCCTGGACGTCCGGGCTGGGGTTACGCTTTCATGCTACCCTGACTGGTCTACTGTATCTGGGTCGCCCTGAGGGGCTTCCCGATCACCAGGATATCCCCTCTTGCTGAGGCATCGAGCGGGAGGCATAGGTGGCATTACGAGAACCTTCCTGTGTAAATGCTGTCTCGGGCAGTGCTCCCCTCATCTTTGAGGGTTGTATTTGAGCTTGCCTCTCCCGTTTGGCCCAGTACTTCCGGGTATCTGTAAACAGATGCTTGGAAAACTCTAAAATAAGTGCAGCACGTTAAGCTTTGCGCACTTTTCTACAAATCCACATAAGTGGTAAGTGTGCACGTTATGCTTTGCCCACTTTTCTAAAATCCACATAAGTGGTAAGTGTGCACGTTATGCTTTGCCCACTTTTCTAAAATCCACATAAGTGGTAAGTGTGCACGTTATGCTTTGCCCACTTTTCTAAAATCCTGTATGGTAAGGGTTACGCGTTATTGATCTCGTTCCCTTTCTCTGAGTTGGTTAGACCCCGGTTCCTTGGGCTCCACTCAACTAGTGTGTCTCTGTCGACACACTCTGGAAGCATCGCTCCCCTCACCAGTGAGGGTTATTGTGAGTATGGTGCTTTCTTTCGAGCGTTAATCCTCTCTGAGGAGTTGGATTCCTCGCTCCATGGGCTGTCCTCGTGGTAGTTTGAGCAGTGCTCCCCTTTTATCAAAGGGTTACCTGGAATGAGCAACGTTATTTCCTCTGAATTCGGAGTTCTCCTCTCACATGAGAAGTTTGAGTTCTCTGTTTCTCCAGAGCACCTGGAACCAGCAGCATCAGGTGGATTAGGCCCTTCCTCTGCCTCCCTGATGCGCTGAGTGTTTGGCTAGCTTGCAGTATGCTTACCCTTCTGATTTTACAATCATGCTGCAGGTCGAGCCCCCTCTCGTTGAGAGCTGGGTTTGTGCTCCCTCAGCCAAGGTAAACTACTGCTAGTCGTTCCAGCTTTGGAACATGCTGTAGGTCGAGCCCCCTTCTCGGATTGAGAACTAGGTGTGTTGTTCCCACAGCTAAGTAAATTATTGCTAGCTGTTCCAGCTTTGGAACATGCTGCAGGTCGAGCCCCCTTCTCGGATTGAGAACTGGGTGTGTTGCTCCCTCAGCTGAATAACTGCTAGCTGTTCCACCATTGGAACATGCTGTAGGTTGAGCTCCCTCTCGTTTTGAGAGCTGGATGTTTGCTCCCTCAGCTACAGATTTACTGCTAGCCACTCCAGCATTATAGCCGTAGACATAGCGTTTTTGGGATGCGCTATTTCTATCTATGGGCTGCTCTTTCAGGGTGCCACGAGAACCCCTAGAACGGTATTCAAGTGTGTGCACGTTATGCTTTGCCCACTTTTCTAAAATCCACATAGCTGGTAAGTGTGCACGTTATGCTTTGCCCACTTTTCTAAAATCCTGCATGGTAAGAGCTACGCGCAACGACTTCGTGCTCTTTCTGAGTGGTTTAAAACCCCGGTTCCGCCTTGGGCACCACTCCTCCTATGTATCCTCTGGATACCTACTTTAACAGGGTGTTGCTACTAGGGGTCTGTTGAGACAGTTCCTTCAGCACATACAAAGAGGAACGTGCGGTAGCCCCTGTGTGACAGGCCAAGACTAGTATGATTCTAGGCTCTTGGTCGTATTCCCTTAAAGGAATCTATTCCTGATTCCAAGCCTTGAGCTCTACCCCGGGCCCAGGAGTCTGGCCCTAACAGGTAAGTTTGGGTATGTAGCCTAGGCCTTTGGCCGTAGGGAATAACGTCACTGACAGCCGTCTAACGTCCCAGGGGCGACTCCCATAGCAATATGGTAGAGTTGGTACTTAGTGCTCGCCATGGTTTTCTGGCATGCACTCCCCTCAGCATGGTGGCGTGGGTATACCGTTCCCCATAGCAACCCCTAGAGGACGCAGTTCGAAGTTCCCATGAAAGGGAACGTCTCAGGTTACTTATGTAACCATGGTTCCCTGAGTAGGGAACGAGACACTGCATCCTCTAGGTTTCTTGCCATGCTGCGGACGCAAGCTTCAGACGAAGAAGTGGATGATGTGTTCTCCCGGTGCCTATTTATACTATAGTCGCACCAGTAGTGACGTCATGGCTGTCGCCGGCCAACGTGTTGTTGGTGTTTTTTCAATGTATGCTTCAGACACGGGTCACGACGGGGCGTTCCCCATAGCGACCCCTAGAGGACGCAGTGTCTCGTTCGCTACTCAGGGAACCATGGTTACATACATAACCTGAGACGTTCTTAAAACACTTGTAACGTTTTTTTTTAACCATTTTTCTTACCAAAGACTCTTTTTCTTTGTTTTTCCTGTTAAATGCACATGCTCCTGTTGTTTTGCTCAAATGATGAATTCGAGTAGCTTTTGCTTTAGATTTTGAGAGAACAGCAGCTTTAAATTTGGTTGTTGTCATGACAAAGCATATATTTTATAATTTTTAATTTCACATTTCTATATTCATATGTTTAAGTTCCTGAGTGCATATATATTTATAATGTCAGATTTAAAACATTAATTTTATGACATTACTGTTCACTACTGTGGTCAGTAAGATTTTTAATGTTTTTGAAAGAAGTCTCTTTTTCTGCATTTATTTGATAAAAATATTGTAATATTGTGAAATATATTTTCAATTTAATAAAAAACTGTTTACTATTTTAATGTTTTATGAGTATTAAATACATTCCAGTCTTCTGTGTCACATGATGAATCAGAAATCATTATAATATACTGATGTGTTGCAAATTTTTTATTATCATCAATGTTGAAAACAGTTGTGCTGCCTCATATTATTGTGGAAAGAATGATACATTTTTTTCAGAATTCTTTGATGAATGTAAAGTTTAAAAACTGCATTTATTTGAAATAAAAATCTTTTGTAACATTATAAATGACTTTACTGTCACTTTTGTTCTATTTAATGCATCCTTGCTGAACAAAATAATAAATTTCCTTAAAAAAAAATTTTTTTTTTAAATCTTACTGACCCCAAACTTTTGAATGGTAGTATAATTTCTGCAATTGTAATTTTTGTGTAAATGTATTTATGTGCCTCTGAGCAGCATGTGTGTAAAAATTTACCTTTTCATGGAGAAAGACCTTTTACAACATTAAAAATGCACCACATGTTTTTTATTTTTTATTTTGATGGCTAGGTTACTAAGGAAACTTATTTTTTAAATATTGCAATTACAATTAGATGTTGCAAAACAACTGTGAAGAAGAAATGTACAAAGCTGTATAAAAAAATGGTTTTGTTCAAGGAGTTCTCTATAGACTCTATAGACAGTCACAGGCTTGAAACATGTTTATCGTCAGTGTAGAAATTGGAATTTACAGTTATGAATTAGACAGGAAATGCCACCCAGACATTTTGGCAATCAGACATTTTTTTGATTTTGGACACCATCAGGGTGTAGTTTCACCAGGACAAACTGCACCAGTGGAATGCAGTGCCATTTACACCCTCTGACCCAGATGTACAGGAGAGTCCAGGGCAGAAGCGCCAGACTGTGCCAGCAGTAGGGGATGGGACAGTTGAGTGCATCCTATAGCAGACCCCCTGCTGAGCGCAGACCAGCTCCGGACACACGTCTCCCGACCTGCTCCAGCTGTAGAGGAGCTGCTCATCTTTCATAATTCATTACAGAGACGCGAGACACAATGCAGCTGCCTGCGGCCTGTGCTGTGATGTAAAAAGTGCTGCATTATGCATAGGATATGTTATGTTCTCTGCTTCAGACCGAGTGAAGGTCTGGCCTCTGAATTACTGAGTGATTGGGAAAGAGGGCAAATGTCAATTTGCATTGTGGTGACCCAGATGATTTGTGAAAATGCTCCTCACACATAACACGTCAAGTCAGCATAAAACTGTCACCACGCTGAATTCTACACAAGGATGGACATGAGATTTAACCAAATGGATAAAACTAAAAAGCTCTTGTGTTGGAGAAAAAAAATGTATAAATAAAAATGATGTCATCATTTACTTCATGTTGTTCTAAACTTTGACTTTAAACGAATAGGATCCATTGGTGAGCAGGTGAGTACAGTTTCAGCAAATTTTCATTTTGGAGTGAACTATGCTATTCTTTTTTTTGTGTGACAAAAACAGGTTAGATATGCTTCACATCTGAAATTGTATTCATTTGCAACATTTATACTGCTATTTTCTTACTGTAAAGCTGCTTTGAAACAACCTGCATTGCTATATAAATACATGTGACTTGACTTGACTTGGATTGACATGAGGGTGAGTAAATAATGACAGACTGTTCATTTCTGAACAAATCTAGAGTAACGTGGAATTGTCTTCAGGCAAATGTGGCCTACATCCAGTTGACTCTTCTTTTTACAGGAACATCACCTTTTTTGTACATTGAATTAGTCACAATGCTCAAACGAATACTTGTTTCTAAGCAGTAACTCATGCAGTCATTGTGAGTCACTCAATACAAGTCTTACCGGTTCACAAAGCAGCTTAGACACTCTTTTATTGTGAAGACTGAAGGGATCTGAGCACTTTGAGTCAGAGACAACCACTTCATTAAAGATTTATAGCCTCAAGAGATGCAAAGACGTTTCAGTTCAGAATACAAACACCAGTATTGTCCAGGGTATTCAGCAAGAATATGTGCTCCATATTACTGAGTTTCTTTCAGATGCTGTAGGTTTACTCCTGTTTGTTGTTTCAAAGGTTTAGATACATATACATTCTGCAAGAGGAAATTGTCTGTCTACATGGACATATGAAAACTATCTAATAATGATGATGTTTGTAAGGGACACTCTGAGCGTGAAAGACAGGCAGGGGTGTTTCGTGACTGACAAGTGACAATTGTGATGATGTCTGGGCAGATCTTTTTGGCTGCGGATGTGTTTGGGGTTTGGAAATTTGGAGCGGTTTGATCCTGCTTGGAATGCGACCATATCTGAAAAGCGCGAAGTGCCGTTTTTTTGTCTGAAAATCTGCCGGAGGGCTTGTGAAATTCAGTCAATGGCAAGACAGGATCTCAAACAGACTTCCATAGTTCCACAACAGAGACCTGCAAAGATTTACAAATCCAACAGGACGAAACATGCTCAGCAGAACCAATATCTGCATCTTCCTTTAATCTTTGCAACATTTTTCATGCTATGTTTCCTACCAAGTTGTATGCAGTGTTATTTATATACTCTTTTATATTTTTTATTAATATTGTATATTGCATAATATTAATATTTCATTATAATAATACAATATTTTGAATGAGCTATTTTCAGTTTTCATTTTATTTAAATATTTATATAGCTTTAATTTATTTTTATTTTAGTTTTACTTCAATTTATTTCAGGCAACACTTATAATTTATCATTTAAGTTTTTCATCCAATATATTTATAATTTTTTTATTTTATTTCAGCTTCATTTGACAAAACAATTTTAATAGTTTTAGTTAACAATAACAACTGTATAACAATAACAATACTGTATTGTACATCCTCAGATTCTCCACAGTCTCTGCTCTGCTCAGTTTCTGTGTCACTGCAATTTAAAGGGGTCATATGATGCTGCTAAAAAGAACATTATTTTGTGTATTTGGTGAAATGCAATGTGTTTATGCGGTTTAAGATTCAAAAAACACATTATTTTCCACATACTGTACATTATTGTTTCTCCTCTATGCCCCGCCTTTCTGAAACGCGTCGATTTTTACAAAGCTCATCGGTCTGAAAAGCGAGGTGTGCTCTGATTGGCCAGCAATCTAGTGCGTTGTGATTGGCCGAATACCTCAAGCGTGTGACGGAAATGTTATGCCCTTTACCATACTGTGATGCCCTGTCCGGCCAGAGCACGAGACATAAACATTAAAACCCATTATAAACGAGGCATTTGTTGCATCCAGTGGGGACATAATTACGGATTATAATGACTTGTACTGTCTTTTTACACGTTGCGTTGCATGTCGCACCGCGTAAACATAAAACCATGTTGTCATTTGTGATCGGAGAAATGACAAACAACAAGTGCTAACGTTAATCCACACTGCCCAAAACTCGCGTTTGAATCATCAGTGGCAAATCCTTTAAATGAAAACGTACTTACAGTCGGTGAGTCAGAACAGCCGGCATTGTAGCCTACTCTCCCAGGATCAGGAAACGGTCCTCCATAAAATGTGCTGCACACACACTGGGTTGAACTTAGTGCTGGGCAGTATGACCAAAAATTTATATCACGGTATTTTTCAAAATGATACCG
>NW_015660894.1:85226-101310 GCF_001515625.1 Sinocyclocheilus rhinocerous
CTTTTGGAAGGCCAAACAAAGTAGTTTAGCTTTCACAACGAAACACACAGCGTCTTCACGACATGGCGGCGGTGGCAGCAACAATACTACAGCGAGAATCAAAGTTACGCCTTCTTTCTTTGCGTGAACATTTGGGCGGTGTTATGCAAATCTTTCCACACAGTAACGTAGACATGTGGGGACGTGTTTAAACAAGGCGTTTTAGGAGGGCGTGGTCGAGTCTTAACATTTATAAATCAGAATCAGAATCAGAATCAGAATGAGCTTTATTGCCAGGTATGTTTACACATACGAGGAATTTGTTTTCGTGACAGAAGCTTCCACAGTGTAACAGAACGACAGTGACAGAACAAAAAAACACAGATAATAAAAAAATACAAATAAATAAAAAAAATAGAACAAGTAAAATAAGGAATAAAAAATATACAAATCGACAATCGACAATTGTAGAACGAGCCGTTTTAGGGGGGCATGGCAGAGTCTTAACTTAGATAAAGAATATCTCTTTGGGTTTGAGACTTTAGTCTTTGCAACTTTAGGGATCTTATCTATTCACAAACAGCTTGTAACACTCCAAAGAGAAAGGAAAACTTGAAATCGCATCATATGACCCCTTTAAAGCATAAAGCGAATTCCAGTGTTATCATAAAAAGTAAAAATGTAGCCATTAACCTCTTATCATTTTTGATAATTTTTTGACTTTGTTCTGCATCTTGCTAATTAAATGGGAGGAAACTCATAGCATTCATATTTTCTAAGAAATTCTTAAACCTCCCACCATGATTAAATCCATGCCATTAAACAGGAACAACATGCTCTTTGACAAGTAGCTTCTTCACTTCCTCTGTAGATGCTCATTTCATTTGTGTTATGACTAAAGTTACTTAATAATGCATTTCAGGCCTTTTTATCTTGGTTTTCATTGCTTTGCATTTATTGTGGTAAAATGCATGTGGGATAATGGGTATCGCAGCCTGTCAATTAATCCCAACAGTAATAGTGTTTTCTGCTTGTTTTTATTAGCTTAGCCACACCCTGTTATCTAAGCATTGTCGTATGAGCCTCTAAATGGTTAAAAGTGGTTAAACATTTCATTACAAAGTAGTATAGCTACTGAGGTTCTCATGTCTAGATCTTTGTGATCAGTGGGCTTGTTGTCTCTGTTGTCTAGGTCTTGGTTTCTGTCACTTAAAAAGGGGGTGCTAATCAAAGAAAAACGACACCCTCCAACTGAGACTGCTTTGCATTATTGTTTATTTGGGCCTCAGTCTGTTTTTTGTCAGAAATCTTGATCTCGGTTTCAGATATTAGGTCTTTGTCTGGACGTCTGGTCTTGGTTTGACAGACTCCAGGATTCCAGTTATCAGGAAACCAGAGCATCTGAAATCTCTCGCATGCTTTGATGCACAACGAAAGTGATAAACATTATCCAGAGTAAATGTGTGGGATGAAGGAGACTGATATGTCATCCGAGTGTTTCATTAGAATGATTCAAAAATGGGCTTTAGTGGCTCTGGAGATTGTTATGAAATGAGTCTGGGTTTTTAAAAAAGGACCAAATTGTGCAGAGATACAGCACTCCCCTCACACAATGCCTTTGAGGTTTTCTCACAAAATCTGGCGTTTAAAAAAGATAACCTTTTACCTGCAGCTAAACTTGGTTTGGATGTGGAGAAGGAGAAGTAGTTAGCCGCAAGCAGGGGCGCCGTAAGGGGGGGGAGGTTAGGACGATTCTAAGGGCCTGACGATGGAGGGGGCCCCCCGAGGGGGAAACGCGATTTCTACCGAATTGCACACTTTCATTTTTGTAAGGGCCTGTGAGCTCATTTTTATTTTCTGCAGGATGATGTAATGATAAAGTAGCATCATTTATATTTTATAGCACAAAGTTAAACATTTTACTTATGTAAAGTACTTTTTTAAAAGGCTGACAAGAATGTAGCCATTTTATTTTATTCTATCTCTTTTTTTATTTTTTTATTTTATCACAGCATGAAAGCTGGGTAGTGTGAAATATAATATCCTACGTCTTCTACAGTTTAAGGTTAATATTATGACTAGTCAAGATTATACTGCAAGTGGATGATGACTTTATAGTATCAGAACATCAAAGAAATCAAAGCTTCTCTACATGTGGTCTGCCTTTTAGGTCCTTTTAGAAGTTATCAAATATTTACATGCCCATACCATCATAATCCTCTCATAAAAGGCTCTCATATATTACCTCACCACAAAAAAACAATAAAAACACGAATTCTGTACCCTTTAGCACTTTACAAAAGAAGTGCAAACTGTTTTATGTTACATTATATCATTCAACCTTTTTTTAAATGCAAAATAAATGACCGAAAAGGAAAACACCTCATAATTGTAGTGCAAGTAGAGGTTCAATAAAAAGCCCTTCTTCATTGAAAATGTTATAATGGCACAGTTTGATATGCTACAATCTATATAAGAGAGAAGAAAGGGGGAAAGGGAACCCTGGGGAAAAGTGGGGCTATAAACTCATATATAGAGCATGAGAAAGTGGGGGCTCTCAGCTGACGCTTTGTGTTAATGGACGCTTTGCATTTGCCGGGTCATGCAAAAGCTCTCACAACTTGTGAGATGGTCCACAACCATTACGGACCACAAATTGATTGATTCCTTTAAGCATTAGGAAGCTTAAATTACTTAAGTTACTGAAAAGGACACACAATTACTGGCCCTCCTTCACCTTCCTTATGTGTTCTAAAGTCAATACTGTATAATTCACATATACTCTCCCTAATGGTGGTTCAGACACATCAATGTATTTGCTTTAGATAACTTCACTCAAGTTATGAAGCCATGTACGTTCCGACCGGATTGTTCCAGTTTGAGTTTCCTCCTTCCTCATTAACACGCCAAAATATTTTGTAAGCAATATGTTGAAAAATGGCACTGCTAAAAGGAGCATGTGCACATGGGAGACACCTTGTTATTCAAAGCCTGAGGCTGAGAGTCGTTCTCGCTGGGTCTCTTTCTGAAAAACACAGAAACTGGAAGACGGCCCAAGGCTGTGGGCTCTAATCTTTGAGATTTGTGCATCACCTGGACCAGATCTTGTGCTGGATCAGTCCCTCAGGGCTCACAGCACAACAGCAAGAAATAAAAACAGTACAATTCAACAGCTTATTGCACAAGAAAATCATTTCATAAAACTGCCTCATGAACCTGTCATTTTTCCTTTCTTTGAAATAATGTGATTATTTTAAGCTCTCTAAATCTTCAAACCACATCAAAATAGGGAGAAGAAAAAAAGAACCAAAACTCCCTGCCCCAAAGAAAGATGGGTAAGTAACCTTTATTCTGACTCTTTTTTTGTTTTAACATGTCTCTGCCTCAAAGGGTGAATGATTATCTGACCATAAAGGCCCTGTGAAAATGATCTGTTTCACTTTTTCAGGGCCTGTGAGGTCATTTTCATTTTCTGCAGGATGATGTAAGGTGCACGTACTGGTTACACCTGAATAGTGTCACAAAAACCTCAGTTTAAATATCCCTCCCTTTATAAACAAGCTCATAAACAGGGCTTTGAAGGTCTGATTTAAGTAAATAAATAAATCAATAAATAAAGATAATAATTTCTATAGATTAATTATTTGAGTTCCTTTTCATTTGACAGAGGACATCTTAAAATCGTCAATTTAATAAAAATACAATTATTAAAATTAAAAATAAAATACATAATGCATAAAATAAAAAATAAAAATCTTTGTTCACAAAATAAATTCTTAAACTGTAAAATAAAATAAAATCAAAATAGTCTTGGCAACACTGTGCTATTAAAAGCAAATGTAAAAGACCAAGCCAATCTTCTGTGTTCTCACTGCCAAGCACAGTCAGCTGAACTAATGAAGCATTCATGCATTTGAGTTTGGCTATTGACTGACACTGAGCAGGTCACGAAGGGCATCCACACCTCCCACAGACCTGTAGATTACGTCAGGGTCAAAGTGTCATCCTCCACTCTCCGCCCCCTCCCTCCAATGCGTTCAATATAATGAGGCTCTGCTGCTTAGAGACTCTCATTTACACTCGGTGGAAAGGGTGAATGTCTTTTGAGCATATTGGAGGAGAGCGTCCCTCTCTCACACTTTTAATTGCAGACGATCTTATTTGAAGCTCACACATTTTTTCGGCATCTAATTATTGTTGGTTTGTACTAATTTGAAGCAAACGCTCCTCGTCAGCTTCATTTCACCCTATCTGAGGTGTCACCCATCTTTTTGATGACTGTGTAGGACTTTGTTTGTCTAATGCAAAATTTCATGGCTTTGTTCATTTGCTTCAGGCAAATCTTTACCTCACAGAGTTCATGCTCGCAAACTGCTTTTGACATCAAAATGTAACTTTAATATCAGATGAATGCATGCAATAAAAAAATCATTTGCACAATAATATCTCTTAGTAAGGGACTTACTATAATAACAAAAAAAAACTAACCAGTAAAACACCTAAGGATGTTAACGAAATAGTGCCCTGTTTATGAACTCTCTCTGAGCTGTCATAGGCTCTCCTTTGAGAGAGAATCATCATGGTTTGCCTTTGTTCTTCATGCATTCAGTCTCGTTTCTATCAGGCGGGCCATTAGGAGGTGTGAGGGAGTACAATACAAACCGAATGAGATGAGGGAACACCCCACCCCGTGAGCCCACCTGCCACTGAGATGAGTGTGTGTGGGGGATTTCAACTAATATTGGGGCAATAAAATGCAAAAGAGGAGAAAAAGTGGCTTGGTGGCTAACAGGGAGGAGGGATAATAGAGGGAGAAAGAAAGAAAGAAAGAGAGAAAGATGCAAATGATTCACATTTCTTAGTGTACCAGGTTCACTAGATTTGATCAGGCTTTAAAAGAGATTCTCTTATCTAAAGACTCTTTCATTAGCAGTTTAACCTGTTTGACTGATTTTATGTTTTGCACATGATTTGATTAATTAAATAACATGAGCATATAGCTAATATTATTAGTTCTATACTATTGCAGCCTTAGGCACACAAAACTGTGAGGTGTAAAAAGCATGTCAAGACATGTAAAGCCATTGGAAATTATGTTACGCTTGCTGGTTTGTCACTTACAAAGCAATAAATAACACCTACCTAATAAGGAACGTTCTATAAAAAGATAAAAACACCTATAAAAATATTTTTAAAAACTTCAGAGAATATTCAGAAATAATTGTTTTCAGAACTTAATAGGAACTTTAGCAAAACATTTCTGTTAACAGCTGGATACTGGCTGTTTTAACAAATAAAACTAATAGTAGCTATACTCAGGTATTGCTTAAAAATCCTTAGACTAGTGGTTTTCAACCAATCTAACTCCAAGGTTTCCATTGTTTGAGCCAATATTCAAATTTCTACAGTCAGTTTGAAAAATTGCTGGGTGTGGAAAGAAAATTGCAGTTGGATGGCAGTTTACATGTTTTAGGTCAACATTTTGGCCAATTATATTGCGATTTTAGTGTTTTAATTAGGTTAAATAATTCTATATAATGTTGCAGACACCTTGTAAGTTTTTCACCTTGTAAGACTTTCTGAGGAAGTCCTCAGCATTTAGTTTTCCAAGGTGAATTTCATATTGAAAGCCATGTTGTCTTCCCGGACATCCAAATCATACATTACGAAAACGATACTGTATAGTAAAGTAGAACAGCAGAAGATCGCAGATAAGATAAGGGATGTGTCATCAAATGTTTTCTAGTATGTTAATTAGTTTAGATACACAGCGCAGGGGAGGAGCTTGAGGACAGACCTATAACCGCCCTCCAGGGCTTCAACAGATGTAACATGTGGGGAACAACCTCAAAGTTTGAATTTATTGACGCATGCTTGATGCGTGTGTTGCACTTTCCAGAACATTATCCAGCAAGGACGTGCTAACGAAAGGATATTATTTCTCGAGACTGAGAGACTGAGAGACCCAGACTGCCGAAAGATGCACCGGATCGCCCTTTTAACGTGTCTGCTCACCGTATCACTGATGAATCAAGGTAACAGAAAATTAATTTTCGATTAAATTTTTAATTCGAATTTTAGAACGTTCGTTATTTTAGAACGTCTCTTCTGACATTTACAATGAGATGGACCAATGAAAGAACTGAGCAGTGTTACTTTTATGACCTGAGAATGATCAAACATGTTAAGAAATTATATATCAAGTCTTTGAAAGAGAACACGGGCGCCACAGTTTCATTTGGAATTCTTTCCAAAGCCTTTAATTTGATGCAGTTATAATATGCTATCTTTATCAGAAACAAAATATCAATTAACGACGGGTTTCTCCGTATAAAAGTAACATTTATTTCCAGAAACGCTCTCTTTGTCCCCGCCCCCTCTCCTTTTACTACCTTTTACTTGCACCTGTTTCGCTAATGAAAAAAATTGTATGATATTATGCTGTACATTGTTAAACCTTGATGTTTTGGTTGTTAAAAGTAATTAATAATCGATTTGAGACGGTATCTTCGTGCTTCTGTGTCTATATTTTGTGTGTCTCTCTGTGAGGTGATGGAAATGCTGAGGCGCTGGTTTTCATAGCGTTTTATTGTAGCTTAAGTGCATCAGTAGCATATTCAGGTAATGGAATAAAGGACACAAAAGCCCGGCTGGTAAACATCTGTTATTGTAAGGCACCAGCCAGTCTGTCAATGCAACTTTAAAGAGACTCATTCACCTTTTGGGCTGGAAGACTAAAAGCATAATGATAGTGTGATGTGCTGAAAGATTGTTGGGTTGGGAGTCAAATTTAAACGTGTTGTGATTTGTGACTGTCTTGTCTTGTCCTTAGCTGTGAGAAACGCAGTGTAATTCTTTAAATCAGTAGTGTACAAGTTTGATTTTACTAAATATTAATATGTTGCAAAATATATTATTATTATTATTTACTAGTTTACAATATTTTTAATAAAATTTACGATTATATATATATATATATATATATACATTTTAAAATATTTAAACGTTTTATTACTGTTCAATGCAACTAGTTTACTATCGTTCTAATGAGTCAAATTTTACATGTATGGTTATCCTGTGATTTGTAACATTCTTAGTAGGTCATGTTGTTTCATTTACGCCTGTAACTGTTTGTCTTCTAGATTGGCTTGAGCCAAACTGAGTTTACAACTAGTAGTTTAGTGCAGCATCTGTTTTTTGTTCTCTCTCCACCCCTCCCCCAAAACACACCGTCTGCAATGTCACACCCAGTATTACTAGTTTAGCTGGTGGGTTTCTTTCAGTTTGCTGCAAAAAAAAATCACCCTTTTCCCCCTGAGAAGTCTGCGCTTCAATTGATGACCATTGTTTTGATTACAAATTTTGCGGTAAATGCTGGTCTGAGTTTAGATTTATTTGTAGTGAGAAACTGTCTCCATGCAACTTCACTTTTTTTTTTTGCTTTTGTATCGCAGAAGTAATTTGCATATTTTCATTATTGTGAAATGTGCCACTGCTTGTTCCCTCCTTTATAGCAATATGTTTGATGACAGATTCTGGCTTGTAATCATGATTGGGTAATGGTATTGCTCACTGAGTAAATTTAGATTATGTAATGAGAATTTTCTTCATGTTTTAGATACGAGACAATCTTTTATTCAAAGGTGAATCATCCACTTAGAGTTACCTGATAGTGTGGCTGAAAGATTGTTGGGTTGGGAGTCAAATTTAAACGTGTTGTGATTTGTGACTGTCTTGTCTTGTCCTTAGCTGTGAGAAACGCAGTGTAATTCTTTAAATCAGTAGTGTACAAGTTTGATTTTACAACTAGTAGTTTAGTGCAGCATCTGTTTTTTGTTCTCTCTCCACCCCTCCCCCAAAACACACCGTCTGCAATGTCACACCCAGTATTACTAGTTTAGCTGGTGGGTTTCTTTCAGTTTGCTGCAAAAAAAAATCACCCTTTTCCCCCTGAGAAGTCTGCGCTTCAATTGATGACCATTGTTTTGATTACAAATTTTGCGGTAAATGCTGGTCTGAGTTTAGATTTATTTGTAGTGAGAAACTGTCTCCATGCAACTTCACTTTTTTTTTTTGCTTTTGTATCGCAGAAGTAATTTGCATATTTTCATTATTGTGAAATGTGCCACTGCTTGTTCCCTCCTTTATAGCAATATGTTTGATGACAGATTCTGGCTTGTAATCATGATTGGGTAATGGTATTGCTCACTGAGTAAATTTAGATTATGTAATGAGAATTTTCTTCATGTTTTAGATACGAGACAATCTTTTATTCAAAGGTGAATCATCCACTTAGAGTTACCTGTCTGCCCTGTTGTACCATCCAAATCCATTTTATAGTCCCATTATAAAAGAAAGCAAATATAGCTCAACAAAAGACTGTTTGCTTAGATTAGAGGAACCGATTTCGATTCATAAGACTCATCCATTCAGACATTTATTAATATGCTTCCCTCAGTGAAAGTACTACTGTGGAAATACTATTGTTGTCCTCTAGCTTGTACTCTTCTCTTCTTTACCACAGAAGCACCTCTTTTTCACAGTGGCCTTCATAGGAACCAGTTTATCTGTCATCAGGCAAGACAAGAGAGCAATTGTCTGGTCTAAAGAAGGGAGACACATTGTTTTACAACAGGACAGGCGTGTGTGTGCTTAGCAGTGGCACTCTTGACTTGCAGAAATGCGTCCATTGAGATGCATGAAGTACCCCATGGCTCTCTGTAACCTCCAGTGCACTTGCTTGGATCCACCCTGCATTTCGGGACAAAAAGTCAGGTGGTTTCGCTCTTGTTATTCGGCTTCTCCAAGACCTCCTCTGGACCCCTGCTGACTATATTGTTCAGCAGGTTTTCTTTAACTAATGCATGTACGATTGCGACATCTCCCACGGACTCTTCTCCATTTGTAATTAAATTCAACTGTATACTCCCCACCGAGAAGCCGTTATCTCGCCCAACTCCTTTACAGGCCCTTCAGTTGAATAAGACTTTGGGTTACCATATGAATTACTGCAGCGCATACTTCTGTTCCCATCATGCATTTCAAAAGCACCACTGAGACTGAAGTTTTAAGTTGTATGTATTGCAAGAGATGTGCAATACACCCCCGTTGAGGTTGACGACGTGACTGCATTTGATTTGCAAATACTCCTGCCTCTATCTGCTGTCTTCAACCTGAAAACTTATGATATTTTGAGTTCGACTAATTTTTTATTATTTTTTTGCAGTGCTTTGTTTTTATAGTAGCAGCTGAGAGGAAGCATCTGTACTGTATATGTTCAATTGAAAGCTCTTAATCCCACACTGTTTGCGCCGGGACTCAGGAAATGAAACCGGCCATTACAATAAAGCCGCCGCCTCCCCCTCCTTTCCCGCCTTCTCTCCCCCCCTCTCTTTCTCTTTCTTTATCTCAGGTAAGGTGAGGCCAGAGGCAGAATTCTAAATAGTTTTTACTCCTGTCCCCTCACTTCTGCTTGTTTCTTCATGGGTCACATTTCTTTCTAAAGAACCCCCTTTAGGCTTAACCTGAAGGATTATTGCAGTCGTATTGAGATGTTTATTTTCCATTGCACAATGCAGAAGTGCTCTGATCATCAGTGGTTTCAGCCACATGTTCCACATTGTTTTTGATTGCGTTTCTCACCAGTGATGTTTGCGCACAGGTGCTCAATCAGTTAAATGGAACCAGATCTAAAAGCAACTATCTGCGCAGATTAATCAGTCAACCTCTTGTTTGATGCTTTGAAAGAAGTCAGATCAAGTTGTGCTACTATTGTAAAATTCCAGAAATGTTTTGAAGCACCCAGAGGAGAACAAGCACAGGTTTTCAGAGCTGCTTCAAACAAGCAGACACGGGTGCTATGTTGAGCAGCAGAAGAATGCAGGTCAAAGTACGTTTTATTAAACCATGATGTGATGTCATATACGTGACATTGTGGTTAGTCACATTGTGGGTCTCATTTTGTCTCCCTTAGCTGGATACTTTGACAGTAGGTCTTCAGCAACAAGAATTACCTCAAAGTTCATACCTCACAACATGCAGACGTCCTGTGCATCGAGTTGTTTATTTTAGTCTATAGCTGTCTCTTTAGATTCTGTCACCAGATTTTGACATAATTTATGGAAACTAGATATTATACAAAGACATAAAAAAAAAGTTATGACAGAGGTCTTGTAGAAGCACAGTAGGGTATTTCTTTATAGCATGTTGGTGCAGTGAAAATGGAGATTGTGTGCATTGAGGTATTCATTTGTGTTTCTGTTTGCAATGATCACCTGGCCTTAATTTATGGCCCTTGTGATCTGTGAGATTGCATTTTATCAGATTTGTACCCGTTTGTTATCAAGTGGACAATTTGAATGTTTTGTCATTTCTACATTATAAGTCTATTTATAAGT
This sequence comes from Sinocyclocheilus rhinocerous, assembly GCF_001515625.1. NCBI lineage: Eukaryota > Metazoa > Chordata > Actinopteri > Cypriniformes > Cyprinidae > Sinocyclocheilus > Sinocyclocheilus rhinocerous. The sequence continues at coordinate 95,603 of NW_015660894.1, forward strand.
TAAAAAGCAGTTTGTCACAAGCAGGAGTACTTTTGTACTGTATATCAGCGTGAGCATCAATTGATGCCAGTAAGCCGTTAAGGTTTAAAACCATGTTTTAGTTTCCCGCCCAAACCCCTTTAAAGTCAACATGGGAAGTCAACATATTTACTTTCTTATCTACACATTCCTGGTCTTATTGTGAATGATTTGGTGCATGTCATTCCAAAGAAAAGGTCTGTTTGCATTTTCTAATCTTGTATAACTAACTTGCTCTCCCTCTGAAACGACTTCATATATCTGATGATGTCACAGATGGGTGAGCTGTTGAATATATTGATCAGATTATGTGCAGGAGCAGAATCTGATTAATCCTAAATCTGAGCTAGTTGTGATTAATCCTAAATCTAAGATGAATATGATAAACCTTGAATCAGAGCAGAATCTGATTAATCATAATCTGAGCAAATTCTGATCAATCCTAAATCTGAGCAGAAGCTGATCAAATCTTGTATCGGAGCAGAATCTGATTCCATCATATTCCAAAAGTAAAGCAGGTTGCAATTCGCGCTGAATTTAAAAACAAACATCTTCCAGTTCTAAAGTCAGTTGTTTAATGACCCCCACTATAACGTGACACGGGATAACACGTGCTGATAGTAAAAAAGGCTGGTGCTTTGATTGTGTTTCTTTGGAAATGCTTCCTTTTCTCCGCACTTCGGTCTCTTTCCCATAATCCTTTGACATCATAACTTTGAAGTTGGCTTTAGAAAAGGAGAATAAACTTATCCTTAGTTTTCTTTCTTTTGTGGGAACTTTGATGTCGTCTGCTTTGAGCTGGCAAGCCTGCACAAGTCATAGCGAACCACAACCGCACCTGTCCCAGATGTCTGTGCTCTCTGTCAACATGAGAGCCATACCTGGTGGCTTTCCAGCATGGTTTAACTTTGAGATCAATCTCATCAGAGTTTAATTAGGGTATTGTGGCTTCCACTTCCTGAGTATGCGGGTCAGTTAAAGTTATATGTTGTGGATGTGAATGTGTATGACTTTCATCTAAAGGCGGTCTTTTCCTTGCCAGCAGCTAATAGGATCATGTCCTCTCTAATATACAAGAGAAAAAAATACTGCTCTGGTAGTTCATCAACAAATACCATTATTCCATTCAAGTAATGGTTTAAAATGTCACTTTTATTAAGTTCCTTCAAAGTCTGCAGCATATAAATTGCATTTAAGCTCTTTTTTTCTAGGTAGTTTTCTGCAGATGTAGGCCCCTACGCTGTAGGGATCATGAAGCAGGAGACGGTTAAGGGCCCTCGTGACCTTTTTTACAGACCTGGCCAGTCCCTGAACTACACAGGAATGTGAAACAGATCTGCTCTTTTGTATCACAGCATCACAGTGGCGAAAAAAAAAGAGAGAACCGGCTCATTAGTAGTGACATACTATCATGTCAGAGAGTTTTAAACCAAACATAATTCATGAGAGTTAATCACTTGGATAGAAAAGGCCTTGAGCTCGTACTCCCTAAGTTCCGCTGTCTATTTTTTGTTGTTTCGCTTCCTGCAGAGGTGAGTTAACCATTGCATGGCACACACCCACCAGCCATGCTTTCTGAAATCAATATTTGCTCTGCTTTTGTTTACACAGCCAAAGGTGGTCTGTATATGGGCCCTCTAACAACGTGGGAGGCGGCCCTTTCAGAGCCCAGCCCGGAGAAAGAGCTTATTTAACTCAATACAAGCTCGCTGACCTCTGTGTTTTGGCACCAAATTTGATTGGTATCTCAGTGGCTGCAAGCAAACGCTGATGTTATGAACACAAGGGGCCCTGCAGGATCCCGTGGAATGCAAATGCCTGGAGCCCCGAGGCATCTGGGAGCAGGGAGACTGGTTTTGGAAGAGATAAAGGCACTGTCTCTGTCTATGCAAAAATATGAGACACCTCGCTGACTTGTGAAATGCTTTGAGAATATATGTTCAACAGAACGACTTTGATGTTAGGAATGTTGTTAATCAAAGGCCACATGAAGCTTCTGAGTCTTAATTGCTTGAACATAAATTGGGAAGATCTAAAGTCAAGACTCTTTGACTGCCACAACATGCTTATTAGTTTTACATTTTAAAGTGTCTGTTAATTTTACACAGTGTATCATGTAGGGTTGGGCGATGTCTACCAAATTGGCATCGGACGATGTCTACAGTGAAACATCGTGATGGACGATGACATCGGGGGGTTAGGGGTGTGCCCGAAGCGTGAAACGAATAACGCGTTATACAGAGCCACTAAAAGGTTAGCCGCTTACTAGCGCTAGCCTGTTGCATTAGTACATGAAAGTTCACTTACCACATACACTGTAGAGTAAGGAGTAGGGCAGGGTATCGAGTTCGATACTTTTTAGGCACCGACCGAATTGCCTCGATACCATCGAGTATCGAAAAACGTCTTGTCGTTCGGTACCAAATTTCGATACCTAAGGGGTTAATCTCATCAGCGTCAGTGAGCCAATAAGCCTGCAGCACTAGCCGGCGTGTTCGACTAGAGGCGCGGCGCAGATCGATCATCCGCGAGAGCGATTCGAAAGCACACGGAGCAGTCTGCTCTCTTTAGCTCTCGTGGTACTGTAATACCACCAGTATAGAGTAGCGCGGGAGCTGCGTGGAGTTCCGATCATATGCAGATGTCCGTTCATACTAACGTTACACGACCGAAAGCGCGTGTTATGTGACCATTCATGCAAACTGTAGCATCATGCATAAGACAATGCGGGTTCAATAGCGGCTCCCTGATGCCCGCAATTTATATACAGTCGCATATACTTACCCAACGATATAATTGTGAGAAAGTATTGAAATATTTTTTTTATCCTCCCATCTCATAGGCTATTTATTCCCTTTAGGGTTTCCGTAGTACACTTCGTTTCCTTTCCGAACACGGAACTGGGATGCGGCGGATTACGGGAGGGGAGGGGGGGACACGATGTCAGCTTAACATTGTGATGTCTGTCAGCCATCGGCGATGGACGATGGCATCGTCTATCGGCCCAACCCTAGTATCATGCATATCTAACTACGTTTATGCCTTGGTTAACTGATAACCTGGATTAATTTAACGACTTCCTGCAACAGTTTTGACCTACATTTTGTAATTGTTACCAGGTTGTAACTCATAACATGCGTTATGCAATCAAGTCAATGATGTGACACTTTCTTATACATGAATGCAGTTCAATTATACTTAAGCATGTTTTAATATCTAAATTAAAATTAATTTAAACAATTTTTGGGGGCATAAAGTTAAAATGTTTTGATGTCGTACTTTGTAGTAATTAGTAGTATAATTAAAGGAGTTGAACTTTTTTTTGGAGAAAATACCAAACTGATTACTGATTAATAACTGAAAAATATTATTTAAAGTCATGTGGTCTAACCAATAAGCAGAATCAAGGAGAAAAAAACAACATCAAATCATATCAGATAATTGACCTTTTTTATGAGAAGCTAAGGTTAATTCTTTCTGATTGTAAAATGTCATGTGGTGCAACTTCGTATAAACCCAATGATATTTATAAATTAATAATTTAATATTTTAAATAATGTTTTTGCTTTGAAAATATATTTTAAAAGTTAAAAAATTTATTTGATTATGTGCCTTCACATGTATTCAAGGACTCTGGAAAATTATGGTATTTTTACTTAATGGTTACACCACATGACATTTTTGGAGTGTTTTTTTTTTTTTTTTTTGGAAACCAACATGAATACAAAAAATACATTAAGAACTTTGCATATGTTTTAAACTACATTTTAAAAGATTTTTCCTTTTTCTTTATTATTATGGACACTTATAGACTTACATTCTGCAGCAGCAGCAGAATGAACGGTCTGTCATAACCTTCAGCTAGTAAATTGATTTTGGGGTTAATGGACCTCCACGGAAGCTGCTTGACTGTATTTTGTTAATAGTTCTCTATTTAGTTTAATAGCTGCTCACGAATAGGGGGCCGTCGGTGAATCCTCTGGGTCAGTATTGAATCTGCTATGATCTGCTGTCAGACAGACATTCTTTAAGGTCCCCGGGGGCCCCTGCAATCAAATACATAATTTAGAACTTAATGGATGTGATTTCTGAGTGCACTTATCACTTATGAGTCCAACCTGCTTGATGAGTTTTGCTTTGAGAGCAATTTCAGGCCCGTCGTAGACTTAATTTATGGCATTTTCAAGGAAGCCTAATGGCCCTTGCATGTTGGAGTGAGTAAAGGAGGACATTTTGTGTAATAAGGCAGGCTCCAAATCAATTCCTGGAATGTCTCTGTTTCCGGGATATTCACCATGGTGGTGGACTGTCCTTATCGGACACAGTCACTTACCCGACTCATCCTCAGGTTAATGGTTTGCGAACATCCTCTCAGCATGTGAGAGCCATTTTGAAGCTATTCACCCATTTGAGCTATTCACCCATTATTGTTGAAATTTGAATATTTCTTTATAAGTTATAATTATAAGGTAAACCATCAGATATAATGTAAGGTCTGAAGCCACTATTAAATTTGTTGCAATTTAATGATATTTTTTCCTCATATTATAAATTGTTCACATTTAGCTATATTGTTTTTTTTATTTTTTATTTAATAGATTTTTCCTTAATTATATTTTCAGCAGAACAATCTCAATTTCAGATTTACATTTATTTTTGATTGGTTTAAATTAGATTTTAATTTCTGAATTGTCAGTGTGTTGGTCTTAGCCCAGCAAAAGACCGTCAGCACTGTTTCACTTCAGAGCATTGCACTCAAGAGTGTGAAAACACTTGAAAGCCCTGTAGTCCATATGCTTTCAGCAAATGATCTGGTACCACGCCGCAGGCTGTAGGACATGATGTTTTCCATCAAGAGTGTTTCCAGTAGAGAGTTTTAACAACAGGTGCATGAAGAAGCTTCTGCAGCAGCACCTGTTCATGAAACAAAGAGCAGAGGCATGAGGGGGTTGGGAGGGCAGTGTAATTTGTTTACTTCACCTGGTGCTGGTTTGGAAGCTCTGAGGACTCTCTGACACTCGATCCTTTTCTCTTTTAGTATGTCAGCCGGCGTCCGTTTGCTTTTTTTGCTACTAATGCTCCAGTATCACCAGCAAGACAACATGTTATAAATCATGTGAAAAACAGACAGCTGCTAGACAGAAATCTTATGGGGTAGATCGTCCAGATATATTCTATTACATTAAGGAATAATATATAGCCAGTTGGTCACAAAATTATGGCTCATCAGGCTCTAGTTATATTCTGAAGGGGTTTATTTTTGGTGTTAATGGCCACTTATGGTACATTTTCACTCAAAATATGGCTACTCGCCAAATAAACGAACATAAAAATGGAAATTTTTTTTTTTTTGGAGTTAAAATTTATTTTGTGAGGGGAAAAGTGGTACAAGTGTTACCACATACAGCGGCAAAATTTTTGTGCAAAAATATTTCAAACAGATCTATCTTCTAAATTAAGGTTATTAAAGGGATAGTTCACCCAAAAATGAAAATTTGATGTTTATCTGTTTACCCCCAGGGCATCCAAGATGTAGGTGACTTCTTCAGTAGAACACAAACGAAGATTTTTTTAATTCAAACTGTTGCAGTCTGTCAGTCTTATAATGGAAGTGAATGGGAATCACGACTTTGAGAGTAAAATAAACCATACACAAACAAAACCAAATTAAACCCTGCAGCTCGTGACGA
>NW_015660894.1:101733-167030 GCF_001515625.1 Sinocyclocheilus rhinocerous
TCAAATTTTTTACTTAAATATTATCAATATTCGAATTTAAATGGCATAATTTCAGTTAGGGGGAAAAAAAAGCTTTTAGCTTCTCTCCTGAGGCCACAAGAGGGCGCATCGAGCAAAATATTATGCACGTTTCTTCAAAGCATAATAAAATAACACGACTATCTTTGAAAAAAAGTGCATAATGTTTAAAATTATGTTTATAAACCATATATAATTAATAAACTTGCTTAAACAATTAGAAAGAACCAAAAATCAATCACAAAGAGTACGTTCTTCATTTAAAAACTTGAGATGCAGTGGGATGGGGAAAACCGCCATAAAGTCTTGAGACATGTTTTTTAAAAGTTGAACTTTTAAATTAATTTAACATTAATTTTGCATAGCTTTCTAAACGTGCGAGACGCGAGTGCAACGCTGATAGATGTCCCTCTAGAAAATGCGATGAATATGCGTTCTGGGAACAGCTTTTTTTTTTTTTTGATGTAAACAACATCTTCCCCGCATTGATTGTTCTCTTTTTCTGCAATATTTTGAATGAACAACGTAGCAGCGCCGCATCTAGTGGGTTCAACTGGATAGACTAACAAAAACATTAAAATGCAATGACATTTACTTTCTCATCGCATCTCGTGCGCCACTGATAAGGCTGCCACTGGTTTTTAAATGTTAAAAATCCCGAATTTTAAATTTGACGAATATTCGAAATTCAAAAAAAAAATTTGACAGCCCTAATTCCCATTCACTTCCATTATAAGACTGACAGACTGCAACAGTTTGAGTTAAAAATCTTCGTTTGTGTTCTACTGAAGAAACAAAGTCACCTACATCTTGGATGCCCTTGGGGGTAAGCAGATAAACCTCAAATTTTCGTTTTTGGGTGAACTATCCCTTTAAATGTTATTGTGAATGGTTCATCCATGTCTTTTTGTTTATTATTTAGTTTTTTTTTTTTTTTTTACCTCAAATTAATCAAAATGTCCTAACTGGATCTTCCAGTGAGACGACAGACTTCTCTCTGGTGAACTCCAGTCATCTAGTCCATTTAATCCTAGCCCCTATGTTTCATGATATGATTCATCATGACGGCAAGCGCAGAATGGTTCAGTTGACCAATCAGAATGAAGTTTTCCCAAGAATACTGATAATGGTAATAATGATCCATGTTGTTAGCATGTATGTTAACTTCCAAAATAACAGTCGCAACAGGTGATGCGAAGAGGATTAGTAGTATATCAGTTATTAGCATTCTTTGCTCTTGTATGTTTTCCTTTTTGTAAACATGGCCAGGAACTGAATCTAGTTTTATGAAGGGTCCGTGAAGGTAAAGGGCTATTAGCAGGACCACGCTTCACTGAGCAATGAGACAGAAATTTATCTTAGCATAACAATGAAGCTAATACCTGTGTGGCCACAGGCTGCAGTGAGCTTTGGCTATGAGCACATTCTGTTCTCTCCCAGTGGGCTCATCTGACCCTTAATGAACCTGCACACTGAGAAGTGTTTTTTAGTATGCATTTTGTTCTTCTGGACACGAGATGGAAGATTACCTATAAAGAAACACAAGTTGCTACAGATTAATTTGGGGTTTACGAACAAACTATAAAAGAGAAATTAAATTTTTGTACTCTGCACTAATGATTTAAAATCATTTTTGTTAATTGAAATAAAGCTGATGTAAGATCTGATAAGTAGTGAAATCACTAAACTAAAACTGAAATAAAATTAAAACTAAATAGTAATAAAGAATCTAATAAAAATTGACATGCACGCAAAATGACTAAAACTTCAAATGAAAACTGAAAATATAACATCTACTTCAAAATATGATTAAATACTGTAATAGTATATTAATAGTAAAATTATCACTTTTTGGAGAATTATTTTTTACTCATACAAAATGCTAGAATAGCTCTATAATAATCATTGGTAGCAGTGCCAGCTAATTCTTTCGCTGCTTATGGTATATTATTTTTTTCCCATTAAACATGTCACAACAGCCACAGATTTCTATGTTTTTAAATCCGAAATAAGTTGGTTCAGTCAAGCAATACATTTTTTTAAATATATGTCTTGGTGGAATTTTGTCGAAAGTATGTGGTTTTGTCTCAATCTTATCTTGCACTACTATTTTCAGTTGACAGTTATCCGTCCCTTTCTCAGAAGTGCAGTTGTGACACAACAACCAGTTTAACTGACTTTGGTGTTTGTCTAGAAATTGGATTCAGAGCCTTTTTCCAATTTGAATATTTAGTTTCAGGTGAAGCTCATATCAAATTCATGTGTAAAAAACCCAATGAATCATGATTGAAATCATAAATCATTTGTCCATCAATTGAGGTTTCATTTCGTAGCTTTTGCATCAAAAATGAGAATGGCACAGAAAACATGTTGACTTTCAACAAACAATGAGTGCTTGAAATTTGAATATCAAATCAGCCTGCAAATCAGCCAGGCAAAATTGATGATTCAAATAATATTAAAATATTGAGGGTCAGAATAAAAAGCTACTCCAAACACCCTCTCAAGTTTCAATCAAAAAATGTAAATGCAAAAATCAAACCTATAAAAATATGATGAGAATGTGAGTGTACATATGTTTACTAAAGGCTTTGTCTGCTTACTATGTATCTCACGTTACCTTTACAGGATATTTTCACAAACGCATTGTATTTACAGTCATGTCTTTTATTGTGCGTTTTAGTGAGTGCTTTGGAAACTGTCACCAGCAAGTATGGAGACACCATTGAAATCCCATGCAACAACGGGCGTGTCGTGGAAGCAGAAGTCACATTTGTAAAATGGAAATATGTAAGTTTGAGGTTCACTCATTTTCTGTCATTTTAAAGTTGCGGTGTGTAATTTTTCCAGATTCTTAAAAAATAGCAACTATTTCCGAACAGGTTTCCCTAATACTACTGCCATTTCACCCACTGCTATTGTTCAGACAAACTACTCCAATTCCTAGCTAAATTTATGCTGTTGGCTAAACAGTTTTGAAAGCACTAAAAAGCCACAGTGTTTACATCTGAACAGGAATGTCAGCATATGAATGGTGTACTTGTACCATTCTCTGTTAAACATTCTTTTTTTGCTCACTAGGACAAAGATGGCAACATACTGGTGAAACATCGGGATCAGAATGCCACTGTTTCCAACGATGTGAACTACAAGAACAGAGTCAGTATTAAAGATTTCAGCCTCGTCATCACACAAGTGGCCATGGCCGATCAGAGAACCTTCACCTGCATGGTGGTGGTAGAAGAAGACATTTTAGAGTATCCTGTTCAACTGGCCATTTACAGTGAGTATCATACACAGTAGCACTGACCAAAAATCTAGAATGTTTTAATATTTATAAAGACAATAATTCTAATAACAGTACTTAAACAGTACAGTATTTTCCTATGTATTACTGTAAAGCTGCTTTGACACAATCTGTATTGTTAAAAGCGCTATATAAATAAAGATGACTTGACTGCACTGAAAATGATTATATTGGATGCATTTATGAACTACTGTGTCCAACAAATTTTCCTTTTGTTTTCAGAGGTTCCATCACAACCTCAGATTACAAACCTAACGACTGTGATGGCAATCGGCAAACCAACTACGGTAGGTTGTGTAATCAAGTCCACAGATTACAAAATAGTTTATTTATGGTTTATATATCACATACACATACAGCATGAATATGCATTAAAAACTCAATTAGAACTCAAATATATTAACTTCTTACAATCTGAACCATAAATGATGAAATGCAGTGCTTTGGAATTCCTCTCTTAATATTTGCATTAATTTTCAATTTTCTTTTTCGTAACTGTATAGTGTTTTGATTTTTGTCTCATCAGTTGGCGCAGTGTCGTTCTGAAGGTGCCAATCCAGCTGGCAACATCACATGGTTCAAGAATAAAACTCCTCTTGTGACTGATGGAGCAGGTAGAGTGAAATATGGTGGAAATTAGTTATTCACTCAAATATTTGCCAAGATTTACTCGCCCTCATTTCATTCCAAACCTGTATGGCACAAAAAGGAGAACATTTGAAGACTGTTTTCAATGCTCTTTTCCATGCAATTACAGTAAATGGTAATGAAGCTTTAAAACTTCTAAAAAGATGAAAAAGCACCATATTAATATCATAAAAGTGGTTCAGAACTTCTGATGTTCTCCATCTGTGTTCCAATGAGAAAAAGAAAGTCATATGGGGTTGCAGCATGAGAGTTAGTTTCAAATGATCAAAGAGCTTTTTATTGTTTGGTACTATATTTTGTTTGTCTTTATTAATGTTTTTCTTTTTTTTGTTTATTACAGCCATTAAAATCACCACAAATGTGGATGTTGATGAAGAGACAGGACTGTCCACGACAACTTCTACTCTGGAGTATACAGCAGTGAAGGGAGACATTGATGCCAAGTTCACCTGTCAGGTTCAACACATCAAGTCTGCTAACATGGATTCCTCTCCTCTTGTCTTCACTGTGAACTGTAAGTTTTTCTTATGCTGCCTATACAAAGTCTTTGGATAATATTTTTCCTATATGGTCCATTTTAGCAAGTTTTTAATCTTAATGCTCCTACATTTTCTTCCATTATTCAGTTCCAAACAATGTCATTGAGAGCAAATGCATTCAAAACTGAAGTGGTTAATGGTCTAATGGTCTAAAGCATAATTCACAGGATTATTCAGAATAACTCGCTTTCCATCTGAAGTAGCCATGAGAAAGAGGCCTTGTCAGAATCACATGGCTCGTTGAATTTCGTCCAAATAAGATATGTAATTTGGCCTTGCTGGAGCAGGGCGTTTAGATGTTGAATGGGGTTTTGTCTTGCCTTGCCTCTGGCTGTTATAGTGAAGGTACTAGCCCCACTGCTGTCCCTCAAAAGCATTTCTCACCACGAGAGCACTCTCAAAGCCTCAACTCTTGAGCTGAAGGGCCTCTTCTGGCTCATAAGGAGCTTTTCTGAAGTGCCCTTATCTGCATGGGCTCTGGCAGGGCTTGCCCACCTTGCTTTACACATACCCTCTCTCCACAGACCCTACCGAGAGGGTCAATCTCCAAGTGGTGTCCCAGGGTCCTTTTAAGGAAGGAGACAACGTGACCCTCAAATGCACAGCAGACGGAAACCCTCCACCCTCTAGCTACAACTTCTACATCAACGTAAGTCTGCTCTGCAACTCACTTGGCTCTCCGTTCCTTTAGCATAAGTCAGAAAATTGAAGGCTGCTTTTCTACTTAAACCACCTTTTGTATCTGTAGGGAGAGGAAAAGACTGTGGACTCCAGCACGTACACCTTGACCAGCGTCACCCGGGAGAACACTGGAGAATACAAATGCTCACTAGTGGACAATGAGGATATTGTGGCTTCTGTACCCATCACAGTTGAATGTAAGGAAATACTTCAGATGCAGTCTGATGTTTGACCACTTTAGGATTGACTAACATCTCTCTTTTTCGTTCCTCAAAGATCTTGATGTGGTCCTTAGCAGCACTGGTAAAATTGTTAAGAAACTTGGTGAGAGCCTTGAGATGACTGTAGATGTTAAAGCTTCAGGAGCACCACAAACTTCTTGGAAGAAGGTAGAAAATCAATGCCTCTCAAAAAAATGACTACTCATCCCATTAAAAATGGAACCTTTAGTTAATTTCTGGTTATTAAAATGCTGAAACTCTCTTTTAGGGCAATGCCAAGCTGAATAGCCTGCCCAAGTTTGACAAATTGACGTACTCTGACTCTGGCGTATATGAATGTATTGTTTCCATGGCTGGCCTCAAGAAAACACAAACATTTGAATTAGTAGTTGAAGGTAAGTTTGCAGTGCTCTTCGTATGTGATTTATTAAAGTTGAACTGTTTTTACGGTTGAGCACAGTCCAAAAGACCAGACCATTGTACATCAGAGAAATGCTTTAGGAATAGGTTTCGTTTTTGATAGTTAATTGAATAAGTGTTTTTGCAGGTTCTCCAGTCATTAAGAACCTGATCAAGGAGCGTGGTGAGGGCATGACCAAGGTCCTGAAATGTGCGGCTGAAAGCTTTCCAAAACCCACAGTACAGTGGAGTGTCAATGGCTCAAATGTAGGTCTGAACGATCTTGCACGTCCTTCTTATTATGAAGATTTTTCAGTGCCTTTTTTAATGTTTTATATGCTCATCAAGGCTGCATTTATTTGATTAAAAATACAATTTAAAATAACTGTTTTCTGTTTTGAAATTTTTAAAAATGTAATTTATTCCTGGGATGCAAAGCTGAATTTTAAGTAGTCATTACCCCAGTGTCATTCTTTGAGAAATCACTCTAGTATGGTGATTTAGTGCTTAAGAAACTTTTCTTATCATCATCGTTGAAAACAGTTGTGCTGCTTCATATTTTTTTAGAAACTGATACATTTTTGTCATTGTCACTTTTGATCAAAGTAATGCATCCTTGCTGAATTCATTTTTCCCAAAAAATAAACGAATAAATACCGACCACACACTTTTGAACACTAGTGTTTCTTTTGGTTAGTTTTCAAATGATGAATTTTTAACCAATTTTTGAAATTGTGATTTATATATTTTTGTCATTTTGGACTTCTATAGTTTTATCAAACAGAATGAAATGTTTTAGAATTAGACAGATCGCCTAATACACCACAAAATACACATCACAGAATTCATCAAATCCATGCCAATGCTCATACCTAATGACTTTCTTGAGGAGGATGATGATGATGATGTCACCAGGGAGCTGGCTTGTGTTAGTTAAATGGATATAAAGTGAAATTGAGGACACAGGAAAAACTGATATAATTCTTACCAATGAAAATTATATTCCCAAGAAAGCATGTTTTGTTTGGGGAAAAAATAAAGAAACACCTAGAATATTTCTTAATAAATTGCCTGTTTTCATGTTCATGAAAAAAAACTACAGGCCATTTGCCAGGTGTTAATGCTTTTCAGTGAATATCACCAGGGGACAAGGCAAAATGGCATTATTTTTTCAAAAAATGGAGTGGAATTATTTATGTTCTCTAGTGAACTGTAATGCTTGGATAAAAGAGAACTAATATGATTTATTTCTTAAAATTTAAGTATTTTATATATATTAACCAAATGTATTACCAAAGGACCTTTTTTTTTTTTTTAACTAAAACCTGAAACCGAGCCTTCCATTAAGCTTTTATTATAGCTTTTCTGAGCATCTGGGCTCTTTTTCAATTCACTTTCCAGGGTTTATTGTTGCTTTCAATAGTAAAAGAACCTGAAAGGGTAAAACTCTTTTATGTCGAACAAGCCAGCAGCACATTTGAGCTGATAAAGATGTTCTCGCTGTGACAACATACATGTAGGTTGTTAAACAAAGCAGTTATTGTACCCATATCATTAAGTACTAGGATGAGGTCACTATTCAAACACATAAGATGACTAGTGTGCCTGAAAGGGAGTGTACAGAGGAAGCTATTAAAAATGATTAGGCTTTTACATCCTGTATCATGTGGTTTTGTATTGGTACAAATTGAGCTGTTAGTGCTACTCCTTTAGATGTCAGAAGTGCATTACCTCATTGCCTGTGTCTCTTTGTCTAAGCACATGCCTCCATAAAAGAGAATCTACTTGTGCATAGAGCAATAGCGCTCTCTAGTGGTGCTTATGATCCTTTACAAAAAAGCTTGTACTCAGTATATCATTGTTTTGCCACATTATAATAGCCATGAATACAGTGGTAAGTCTGATGTCATTTAATGGATGTTACGTGCTGTAATTGCAGGTTGAGAGTGCTTCTGAGCATGGCAAAGTCACATACAGCCTCACTATCGTTCCAAATGGCAATCTCACTGTGTCCTGCACGGTCTCTAATGTCTTGGGCTCTGACATTAAGAGCATTAATGTGTCCGCACGTAAGTGTAACTTCTTTCCACTCTCTTAGCTGACTTCTGAACCCTTATGCATCACAGGATTTCTCTGTAAAGTTGTTTAGAAGTTAATAACAAAATCATTAAGACAAAACTGTTAAAGAACAAAATATTTGTAATTGCAAATGTGCTTAGCATCTGAAAAGACTAAATCTGTTATTTATTAAAGGGGTGGTTGATTGCGATTTCACTTTTTTAACGCTAGTTAGTGTGTAATGTTGCTGTTTGAGCATAAACAATATCTGCAAAGTTACGAAGCTGAAAGTTCAATGCAAACAGAGATGTTGTCTTTTAAATTTTTTGGCAGTTTAATGCCTACAAAAACGGCTGGTAGGTACTACAACAAGTTACTTCCCGGGTTCGTGACATCACAAACCCAGATAAACCCCACCCTCGGGAAAAGGCAGCAAAGGGGGCAAGGCCATGCTGCGCTGCTTTAGAGAAGAGGAAGAGAAAACTAGGGGTGCACGTAAAAATCTATTCATATATGAATTGCGATTCTGACTTCTAACAATTCTAATAGATTCACAAGTTTCAAAATCAATGTTCTAAAGCAGCGGTTCTTAATACTGTTCCTCGCATCCCCCTGCTCTGCACATGCTCTGCATCTCTCTCTCTCTCTCATTCAGCTCATCACCAGCAATGAACTGTTCCAATTATACACTTATTTTCATTATGAGAAGCGTTATACATGGACGCGCGTGCAGTTGCCGTACTGTATTAAAGCTTTAATCAGGATAAAACTGTATATTAAAAGCTAACATAAGCAGTAGCATTTACAAATAACAGCGTATCTAAAAGTATGAGACAACAACAAACAAAAAACATAGGCCTACCATTAAAAAGCAGTGCTTGCACAGGTGCGTTTTTTTTTAAACGAAGCATTAACACATGTTAGACTGCACCCATAAACACAATCAAGCCTAGAAAAAAAACAGTGAACCACCCCTTTAAATTCAAGTCCATCCCACAAAGATCATGTTTATGTTTTAAACTTTACTTTTCATCAAAGATAATAATGGTTACACTTTACAATAAGGTCCTGTTAGTTAATGCATTAACTAAAATGAACCAACAATGACTCATTTTTTTGTAACAGTATTTACTGGTCTTTATGATTGTTAATAAAAATACTGTTCATGGTTAATGTTAGCACACATTCATTAAATGTAAAATAATGAATTAAAACAGATACTTTTTAATTTTAGAAATGTTAGTGATGTTAAAATTAAATGCTTTATTTTTCATTGTTATTTCATGTTAACTGTTAAATGAAACCTAAATTGTTAGTATAATAACTCTAATAATACAGTAGCTTTTATATGTTGGCCTTAAAATGTAAAATTAACATGTTTTAAGTAAGTAATAATTCTAAGTTTTGTCTAAGTGATTTGGTTGACGTTAACTTCTAAGCGTGGATAATATAACATTAGCACATAAAAACTCTTGTATCTTTATTTGAGCTCACCTTTCCTTCTCTTCTTCTGTTCTGTTTGTCGGGATGCTGGTCTGTTCTCTGACTAACACACGCTTTCACTTTACATGACTGAAATCTTTCGGCTAACCCGGGTCAAAAGTGTTTAATTATAAAACCAACCACAAGTGTAAGCCTCTGGATTCCTGTATTTACATGCATTGCTGTTTCATTTGGGGTTATTTGAGAAAAAGCAAGAATTAACATGCAAATGTCCATTAATCCGTTTTGTTATTAGAATATATCTACACATTTATATATACAATTTCTCCAGTTCTGTATGCAATGGGCTTTTCATTCCATGAGAATTTAAAGCAAATTGAACTTAATATGATTTTATATCTGATTACAGTTGTTGAGGACGTGACAATGGACAAACAAGGTAAGACTCTGAGTTGTTAATACGATCAGGTCTGGTCTTTGCACAGCTTTGCATTACACAGGAAGAGAGCATATGCCAAAACTCAGTGCCTTTAGTCATCAATTTAATGAATGCTTTTTGAGTGTACTCTAAAAAACACTAAAACAAAGGTGCTGAGATGCCCAGCATCCTGACAAAGGCTAGGCCTTCAGCGTCTTATTTGCTTTTGTTTAGTTATTGAATGGTTTAAGTTCTCATCCAGTTGTCCGTCTTCACCTTGTCCATGCCCTATTCTGAATGTTTTATCTCTGTGTTTCTTAAGCAGATCAGAAAGATGAGTACAGTGACCAGACGATTCTGGCTGTTGGCATAGTTGTTGGTCTGATGCTGGCGGTTCTGGCGATAGGACTGGCCTACTGGCTGTATATGAAGAAGTTCAGGTACGACATGATATCCACTTCTCATTAAACCGTGAAGACGTTACCATTCATCACGTTTTGCACATTTGCACTATGCTTATGTAATCCAGATTTGCTCAAAGTGGAATATTATGTAACACTTAATCTGGATGTAGGCAAGGATCCTGGAAAACTGGAGAAAAGGAAGATGGATCTGCAGAAGAGAGTAAGAAGCTGGAGGAGAATCAAAGCCAAAAAGCTGACGTGTAATGTCGAAGGAGCCATTCAGGGTGAGTCAAGATTTCTGAAACTATAGCTTAATGTCAATATTACTATTTTTCTTAGTAGTAGTATTATATATACATTTTTATAGACATTTGGGTGATTAAATTATTTTTATATTTATTATGTATGTATCTTGTCTTTCCTTAGGATTAATTTGAATGCAATCCCTTTTTTCCACAAGAGAAGGAGTGAAAAATTGGTGAAATCTGTGAAAAAATGATCAGAAGCTGTATTGGAGGACCGGAGTAGCTGTGTCAGTTACATCTCCACCATCGTCTGTAATGTGTCTGTGCCTCCCCTACGCTAGGGATTTAATTAATAATGTATGTTGTAAAGTATGTGAATCTTTTGCATTGAAGATCAAGCCTGTTCAGAAACCTTTGTCTGTAAAGTGTTCATTCATAATGTTGGATTTCATGTTTGAAGCCCTACTGTGTTTTGTTTTATTTTAATGTCCCAGCTATTCAGTTCATGCTAATTTGTGTTTGCAGTTTCACATGGTAGAAACACCGAGGCCTTTAGTATCTGTATGGGACTTTTTCCTTTCGAATTACACGTAGTACCTAATCTGTGGCATGATATGAAGCATGATATTCACGCTTATACTGAGCACTTGGCTAGTTTTCAGGTCTTAAGTCAGTAAGCAAAATTACATCCCGATATTATACTTGTTGGGATTTAGAAGACCATTATTTACCAATATTTAGACCTTATATGCATTTTAATAAAGACTATGACCTACAATTTGAAGTTCAAATGTCTAAACGGGACAACTGACATAATTTGTCATTTCTGAATTAAGAAGATAATGCAGGGACCAGTGCTTGTTTAATGAAAACCTTGCCCTTTGCTTGGATTGTTTACCATTTAAACCATTTAAAATTGGGTTCTCGTCACATGTGTTGCTTTTTTTCATGAAAGTGAAAATCAGCTCTCAATAATGTATACTGACACTTTTCTCAGATTATCGCCCGTTTCGTGTGTTCTTTGATGTTTCATTGTTTCGCCGCAGAATTGTATGTGATCTGGTTTAAGCATTACTTGTAAATATGGTTAACTTCTTTTTATTGTTTTTATGTTCTATTTATATTGTTGAGGTTTAGCTAAATGCCAGTGTTTTGACATTATGTTAGCTAGTTTTAGTAAATTTTCCTGAAAATATGCCTCTGTTGCTGTCGAACGGTACAGTACAATTGATGGTATTTACTTGCAGATTTTAAATTCAATGCCTAGTGGTTGCTGCATTTCCACACTTCAGTGCATATCACCTGCATTTAATCCACTGTCAAGACCAAAGAGGTTGAATGTGGCCGTGCAAGTATTGTACATACTGACCGTTGTTTTGTACTCTTAAGTTCAAATAAAGTGTACATTTTTAGGAAAGAGTGTTTTTTTTTTTTTTGTTTGCTCAGTTGTACTGTAATTTTACAATGTTTTTGAAAAGTTGCTTATGCTCATCAAAGCTGTATTTATTTGATAAAAAATGCAGTAAAAATAAGAATATTGTGAAATATTATTTCAGTTTGAAATAACTTTTCTATTTTATTTTAAATTATTTATTCTTGTGATGCAAAGCTGAATTTTCAGCAGCCATTACTCCAGTCTTCAGTGTCACATGATCCTTCAAAATTAATTCTAATCTGATTTGGTGCATAAGAAACATTTCTTATCCATTTTGAACACTGTTTTTGCTGTTTCACATTTTTTGTGGAAACCATGATACAATTTTTTTTCAGGATTTTAAGATGAAAAGAAAGTTAAAAAGAACAGCATTTATTTGAAAAAAAAAAAAGTTTTATAACATTATAAATGTCTTTATTGTAACTTTTGATTCAATGTTTGCCCAGTAATTTCACAATCGCAATTTTTACAGCATTAGGTTATGACTGCTCAGCTGTCACATCAACATTCCCAAAAGCAAGTAACTTTAAAAAGGAACTGTTGCAAACCAGGTCTCAGACAGGGTACATTTATTTTAAAAGTTAAATGACAATAAAAATATCACTGATGGAGATGTATTTAAATAATGTAAAAATTGGCCAATAGAAAATATTTCTTAAATTCTGTAAAGGTTTTTAATGTCAAAGCATTCATGATTGTATTCATCCACAAATGTAGATGTCTGGAAAAATTACAAGTAGTGAAAGTATTATATTGATATAATTTTTTTATAATAAAATATTATTAAATTCCATGCAAATATTTATTGTACAGTGTTACAAAATTAATAATTTCTCTGTAAAAATAAAAGAAAAAATTGGCTATTTGGTTGAAGAAGTAATAGAAATTGTTGGGAAGCTTGAAAGAACTGTTCCGTGTCCTCAGGAACAGACACATCCCATAATAATGATCCCAAAAGCATTGGAGATTATCTAAATCCAAACTCATCTGAAAAGTTAAGGTACTTTGACATTGTCATAAACATGATTTGATGGCTCACAGTAAACAAGCTGGTAAAGGAAAGCTGAATGCAAGAGATTTAGTTCACTGTAAACTGTACTGTTCCTTCAGTCAAATATACATTTAAGAATGATAGGAATGTAGTAAAATAGTTGCCACCTATTAAGTCTCCTGGCTCCAACTGTTTGTATTCCTCAGTGCAGCTGTTGCTGTCCATGGTGCTGCAATGGCCAACTACAGATTCACATACTGCAACTGTTATGCAAGTTTGATAAAAGCAAAATCAACATTAATATGACAATCCAGCACTTTTTGTCAGACAATCAAATGGCTGTAAAAATGATAAGCCTAAAAAATGGTAAATAAGCACACAAGAAGTCACATTAACCTGAGAAAGTCAGATTGTAATCCTACATAACGTATTAATAAACGTTTAATATCATAAAGCCAGATAAACCTGACAAACACATATCACGGTACACTCGCAATGTCCTCTGGTGTTGACTTATCCTAAACCCCCTTATATAATTTGTTATACATTTTTACTTAGCACATGCAGCATATTTTACCTAAAACAAACGTGTTTATACATTATTATTGTGTAAGCACAGCATTTTGCATAATATAGTTGATTGTCCACAAACTCCGCGTAAGCTGTCAATAATTAGCAAAAAGCAGCCCAGTGTTGTTTGAAATAGTTCAGCATTTTGCAAAATGCTTAAATGATTGTTTGTGTAAAGTTTCTTTGACAGTTTTACTTGATTGACACATGGCGTGGAGCAACCTTTACTGTTTCCCCCTTCGAATCGTCATTTGAACATCCGGGTACTCGTTTGCTTGATTGACAGTTGCCATAGCAACAGCCCAGGCTGTCGCCATTTTGTCAGTTGCTTTTTTAATCTTTCAAATGTTTTCGCTTCCCGCCGGAATAATGCAGTCACGCGCTCGTAACAGTGACAGTTTTGGAAAGGCTTCACCAACCGCGTCGGACTGAAAACGACACCGGGACAAAGAATCGGAATGTCAGGAATATATTTATTGGGCTAGTAGTCCGCGTCTCGGGTCCGCCGGGCCGGTCCGCTGCGCAGGTTTGGAACGCGCGCCATTTTGTGAAAACTGACAGAAAAGCTTAACGGTTTTTGTTCACCTTTTCACGTAGCGCATTCTATAATATCTGCATGTCGTTGGTTTTTTGTGACTATTTTTGCTTTTGAAAACAATTAATTTGCGTCTCCGCCTCTACAGAAGCAAATAATCTTGAATGTGCGTTTCCGAGTGCTAGCTGGTTAGCCGCGTTAGTTAAAGTCACTGAGAAAGAGCGCTAACTAGCCGCTAACCATAACTTCACCACTTACAAACCATGATTAATGCACAAATAAGATCTGACATGGGCAAAAACGCATTGGAAAGACGCTGTTTTACCTGTCAGTCGAAATAGGAAGGCATTTAGCCCCGTCTGGCTCAATACATTAGGGGTGTCTCATCGGAAGCAGCGTAGAGAAACTGGATCAGTTGCCTCACTTTACTGGATCTGGGACTTTAAATGAAGATCACACCATCAAAGGTGAGTATTTGAGATTTGTAGAGATCTAAGTGAATCTTGTGGCCTTTGTAGGTTTGTTTCCAAACCGCTTGTTTGGTAACGTTAGAAGCTACAGGCTAGGTTGATTTGGCCTAGATGGCTAGCCGATTAATAACTTTCCTCACGTTAACGTAGTTAGCGATCTTTGTTCATGCACCAGATAGCTCATCCGATCATCAGCGTCTGCTTTTACACTCCCCAAGCCCCAGTAGTGAGCATTTGTAGAGGTTTTAGGACAGTCTGTTAGTCGTTTAACAGGCAACCCAGTGTAGCTTCGCTAGGTCAGACTGCCGGAGCAAATGTGTGTGTATGTGGGTTTGCTCAGCCTACGATTTTATATATAACTACCCGCAGAAATCTGCCAGCTGGTGATTACAGAAGTGTATCATCACATCACTCTGATGGGAGTGTTTGGCTGGTAGTGGAGGTGATGATGATGATGATGATGATGATGAAGCCCCATGTCTAGCGTGTTGTCAGTTAGCCATCAGGCTGGTTTCCTGTCGGGGGAGGGGGGCTGACATTAGCCAAGGATGTGATGCCTAACCATAGTTATCCAGCAAACATTGCTCAGTCATGTAGTACGGGTTTAGACTTTAGCGTGACGATGGAGACGTTAAACGAGTCCGATCGAGCCCGATGAATGGCTAAGCCAGCTAGAGAGGTAAGGTCCGCTTTACATGTCACTGTCACTCAGTTTACCTCTGGTTAGTTTGCTCAGTGTTCAAGGGTTTTTCTCAAGTTATTTATAGTTAATGTGAAGGAATGGATGGCACGCTGCTCAGATTTGTATTTGTTAGTCTGTGTAAAGAAATGCTTTCGTCTTTTTCAGATGGATAATGGTCTCTGACCAGGTAAATACAGGACAGGTTGTCAGATTCCCCCTCAGTGTCACCTGAAGGTTCAGCTTTGGTGATGTTTTATACATAATAAAAGTACAGCTGATACAGATGAATTATGCACAGAGAAATGTCTCATCAAAAATAGGGTCGTGGTTTGTTGCTTCTGTTTGCCTCAGGTAAACTTTATTCTGGAAGTTCATAGGTAGATCTGTGTCAGATGCCATCTTTTTTTGTCCATCACTTCCTCCCACAGCAGTCTAAAAGTGTGATTGACAGTGGTCCTAGTTTAACAGGGGCTTTTTGTTCTTTCCTGTGATGCAGTTTATTAGTTGTTTTGTACAAACCTTATTTCAGTCACACTAGAAGAATAAGTCTCATGCATTTAGCTGGATATGCAGGAATGGGCCTACATGCACAAAAGGACCAGGATCTGTACTGTCGCGTACACTTTTCTTTTTACCACCACTTACAAACCATGATTAATGCACAAATAAGATCTGACATGGGCAAAAACGCATTGGAAAGACGCTGTTTTACCTGTCAGTCGAAATAGGAAGGCATTTAGCCCCGTCTGGCTCAATACATTAGGGGTGTCTCATCGGAAGCAGCGTAGAGAAACTGGATCAGTTGCCTCACTTTACTGGATCTGGGACTTTAAATGAAGATCACACCATCAAAGGTGAGTATTTGACATTTGTAGAGGTCTAAGTGAATCGTATGGCCTTTGTTAGTTTGTTTACAAACCGCTTGTTTGCTAGAAGCTACAGGCTAGGTTGATTTGGCCTAGATGGCTAGCCGATTAATAACTTTCCTCACGTTAACGTAGTTAGCGATCTTTGTTCATGCACCAGATAGCTCATCCGATCATCAGCGTCTGCTTTTACACTCCCCAAGCCCCAGTAGTGAGCATTTGTAGAGGTTTTAGGACAGTCTGTTAGTCGTTTAACAGGCAACCCAGTGTAGCTTCGCTAGGTCAGACTGCCGGAGCAAATGTGTGTGTATGTGGGTTTGCTCAGCCTACGATTTTATATATAACTACCCGCAGAAATCTGCCAGCTGGTGATTACAGAAGTGTATCATCACATCACTCTGATGGGAGTGTTTGGCTGGTAGTGGAGGTGATGATGATGATGATGATGATGATGAAGCCCCATGTCTAGCGTGTTGTCAGTTAGCCATCAGGCTGGTTTCCTGTCGGGGGAGGGGGGCTGACATTAGCCAAGGATGTGATGCCTAACCATAGTTATCCAGCAAACATTGCTCAGTCATGTAGTACGGGTTTAGACTTTAGCGTGACGATGGAGACGTTAAACGAGTCCGATCGAGCCCGATGAATGGCTAAGCCAGCTAGAGAGGTAAGGTCCGCTTTACATGTCACTGTCACTCAGTTTACCTCTGGTTAGTTTGCTCAGTGTTCAAGGGTTTTTCTCAAGTTATTTATAGTTAATGTGAAGGAATGGATGGCACGCTGCTCAGATTTGTATTTGTTAGTCTGTGTAAAGAAATGCTTTCGTCTTTTTCAGATGGATAATGGTCTCTGACCAGGTAAATACAGGACAGGTTGTCAGATTCCCCCTCAGTGTCACCTGAAGGTTCAGCTTTGGTGATGTTTTATACATAATAAAAGTACAGCTGATACAGATGAATTATGCACAGAGAAATGTCTCATCAAAAATAGGGTCGTGGTTTGTTGCTTCTGTTTGCCTCAGGTAAACTTTATTCTGGAAGTTCATAGGTAGATCTGTGTCAGATGCCATCTTTTTTTGTCCATCACTTCCTCCCACAGCAGTCTAAAAGTGTGATTGACAGTGGTCCTAGTTTAACAGGGGCTTTTTGTTCTTTCCTGTGATGCAGTTTATTAGTTGTTTTGTACAAACCTTATTTCAGTCACACTAGAAGAATAAGTCTCATGCATTTAGCTGGATATGCAGGAATGGGCCTACATGCACAAAAGGACCAGGATCTGTACTGTCGCGTACACTTTTCTTTTTACACTCCATGCACAGTCCAGTATCCCTTTTCTTTCCATCTTATTGACATTGTTTTGGCGTTTCAGTGGTGCTGAAATCCAGCTGATCTCCTGTAGTGTTATTTCAGGGCTTGTTTTTTATTAGCTGTTTAGAAATTAGTCAGAACATTTTGATTAATTATAACTTTATGTAACCTAGGGAAATTTTAATGGGGGGAAATGTTATTTTTTCAACACTTAAGTATGTTTTGTTAAATTAGGCAAAGTTCTGTAGTAGTTGTGAACTTAGGCTTACTTGTAGAAATATGAATTCAGTGTTATCCAAGTTTTAATAAAGCGATTGGATAATAAAGTACAAATGCATGCTTTACATGCTCAGTTTTGAGATGAGTTGTAATTTCTATAAATTGTTCCTTTTTTTATTGTGATATTTGTTCATCAAAGTTTATTTGCAGCCCTTCTATTCATGTAGGACTCTAAGGAACGTTTGAAATGTGGGAAGATAAGTTAACACTTATTGCAAGTGAATCAAACATTTTACAGCTAATTAAGGTGAAATTAAATTATACTGGAAATCATACATCCAGGTTAGCTGTTTGCATCTGTTCTTGTTTTGAAGCAGAAGCTGTTGTGCAGTTATGCACGTCTTACTTTATTGATTCCTTTGGTAGTATTTGTCAAATTAAGTACTCGTCACTGTGTAAAATGATGGTTAAAGTTGTTCATTGTTTATCATGGCTGCATTTAGTCACTTTGACATGAGTTTGAAGTGGGATATCTAGTCGGTAGCAAAAAAACAACAAACTGTTTTCTTTTTTGTGGCTTAGTCATAACTTGGGTAAAGTTTGTCTCTGTTTGCTGTACCTACTTTTTTGTTCTTGTGCTCCACACCAAATAAGTGGAATAATTTCTGGGACATGTAACACATTTTAACTTTGAATTTTGAGAAGGTGTCACTGTCACTCTTAAAAGTCATAAATTACACGGAGCTGACCCACTATTACACTATAAGTAAGGAACAGTTGTGTTACAGAGCTTTATTATAAATTGGAAAATGTTTGATGGAAAGCCATAATTGTTCTTGTTGCATGTGCATTCAACATGTTTGGCATTGCTGTGAGAAGGTCATTTAATGATCACAGTCCCTTGCTGTGCTGTAGTCAAGGGAATTTATTGCATGTTTGGTGTTTACCTGGCCTGACAATAACCAGACATGCCATGAAATTAAATTAATTGAAAAAGATAAATTAAATGTCAAAAGCTCCTGAGGATAATTTATTATTATTTGGTTATTACAAAACGTATATCACTAGTTTTTGCTAGTGTTATTAAAAACAAATCTTATAATTAATTAATTAATATTATTTTTACTTGATTTCATCCCTTGAAACAGGATAATCACAGATCAGTAAACAGAAAAAAACTAATATCATATTCCTTGTTGTGTTTTTGTAGTTTAATCCGATTCAGAAATAAAATATCAATCTGAGTAGTACTCATGTAAAATGAGTGACACAGAATGGTGAAATGCACCTCAGAGGGTTATATTTAATGTTTATATTTGCAAAGCCTTGTTCACATATTTTGTATGTTACCAACTTTATAATTTTTAATACAGGCCTATAAATTCGTATTTCTTCTTTGAGTTATAAAGGCTGCTTATAAATCACAAAAAACAGAACTAGATATGCAGTAAGAGCATCTTCTGTGGTACAGAATGTAATGTTTCTGTTTGTACTGTGACATACATCAGTTTTTCTCTTGGTGAACTGCATGCAGTCCTTGACAACATGAATCATCAAGCCCATATTGAGAAATATGCCTTAGCAAAACAAAAAATACAAGCATCTCAATGATATTTTACTGTACCTTTTTAAAAATATATAATAAATTTAAAATGTTTATGTTGGTAAATTAATGTAAAAATGTGTTATTATTTCATAGGCTTTTGTCCTGAAAATCGTTTGAGGATGTAGAAGTGTTTCCATCCTCTGATATTTTGTGGATCACATGAATTCTTTGCCCTGCCTTAGTTAGGTCAGCTGAATCATTCTCTGCTCCTACACCATGAGTGGGGGCTGCTATTTTGCTGTCAGGCTCCAATGTGTTGGATGCTTCATCTAAGTGTGCCAAAGTTCAATTTTATTTCTTGTTTATTTCTTGTTTTCTTATTGGAAAATGGGAGCAGCTCTGCCCTGGCAACAAAAGTAGGCTATTTGCATACTCTTCTGTGATTGGCTTGAACATTGATGGGCTTGCCAAATCACACTGTATCTTCTTGGTGATAGGCTATGCTAATTAGGTGCTGTTGCTGGGATTCTGAATAGTGGTGGGATTCTGTGTGGCTGTGGTGCATTGTGTTGCCTGGCAAGAGATGCTGATATATGAGCAAGCTCCTTATAATTATCACAATTTACAGCTAAAAAAGGACAGATTTCTGACCAAAAATTTTGTACTTGACATGAAATTTGCACTGTAGTCTTTTCTCTTTTTATTTAGAAATTGAGAAGAGATGTTTTTTTTGTTTTTTTTTAATTTCTGTATAGTTATATTAAATGATTGTCTTTTTTTTATAGCTATGCTTTAATTGTTATTGCCTTTATTTTTCTGACATTCCTCTTACAGGAATGTTATATTCTGATAAACAAGATTAATAAATTCATAGATTTTTTTGTACATATGTTTATATTCACTTTCTGTCCTGTTGTGTTTTAGTTCTAGTGCTATGCTTCATTTTTGTTACATAATCTCAGAGATGGTTTTTCTCTCCTAAAACAGAGAAAGAGGTTTGCGGTTCAAAGGATCACAGGGAGAGAGGAGAATTTTGTTCTAACACACACTAATTTAGCTTAAATTTCCTCTAGGGGGAGAGACCTCAGCATGCAAACCCTCGTCTGTCCGGCTTGCACCCTCTCTTTCTTTCCATGCTGCTGGTCTTCAGATGGCTGCTCCCATGCCTCATTCGCACCAGCAGTACAGTGACTGTCACCAGCAGAGTACAGACCAGTCTGTCACTGTACTGCCATACAGTGATCAGACACAAGCACTCACTGCCAGCCAGGTACTGGATGCTCCGCTGCTGTTTATGCACTTAGTTTTTTTGCATTGTGAATAAACATGGATGAAGCACGCTCAGTTATTGCACTTTGTGAAATGAATACTTCCTGTTACTTTTCACTTAGCCTTGGATTATTTTACCTCTTAGTCAAAAGTATGTGAATTTCTTAAAAATAAATAAAAAATGTGTCACCTAGTAAATCCACGTGTTTCCCCTTCTTTTATTGCAGAGGCACATGCCCCAGTGCTTTCGTGACCCCACTTTAGCTCCTTTAAGGAAGCTCTCCATAGACCTGATCAAAACCTACAAACACATCAATGAGGTAAAATGTCTTCGTTTTATTGCTATTCTCATCTATATTACGTTCCTTGCCATAGTACAGCATAAAATAAAACTAAAAATAATAGTAGTAAAGTACAAAATTAGGATACTAGATCATAAGTAGTCGTACCTCTGAAAAGTCTTTTAGGAAGTTTTCACACTAAGTTATGAGCGCAACAATGCTCAAGGATTTTTGAATTGAGACTAATGCTGTGAAACTTACTTGCTCTCCTGTATTAGGTGTATTATGCAAAAAAGAAACGACGGCATCAACAAGGTCAAAGTGAGGACTCCAGCCACAAGAAAGAAAGGAAAATCTTCAATGATGGCTACGACGATGAGAGCTATGACTACATTGTCAAGAATGGGGAAAAATGGATGGACCGCTATGAAATTGACTCTTTAATTGGAAAAGGGTCATTTGGTCAGGTATAATGTCTTGAGTTTTCTTCAATTGTTTTAAGGTTTATTTTTGAAAGGAAAAAAAAAATTCAAGATTTTAAATGTTAGGAAATTGGGACATTATCAGCTTTTGCCCTGATAAAATAGAGGCTAAATGATTGTTTTGGACTTTGAAAGCAAAATCCATGGATGGCAAAATGATGCATGGTGTAATTGCCATTTCAAAGTAGTTTTAATATCTTATAAGGAAACAAAAGTATTGTCTTATGTGAATGTAATTGGCACTTTTTTAGGTTGTAAAAGCTTACGACCGAGCTGAGCAAGAGTGGGTAGCAATTAAGATTATCAAGAACAAGAAGGCCTTTCTGAATCAAGCTCAAATTGAAGTACGGCTTCTCGAGCTCATGAACAAACATGACACAGAGATGAAATACTATATAGGTAAGCAGCCTGTTCAATTCTTTGATATCATTTCAATATCTTTGCATACAGTGCATTCTTTCAATTTTAAATATAAAAATCTAAATGTATTTCTTTTCTCAGTACACTTGAAACGGCACTTCATGTTCCGGAATCATCTTTGCTTAGTATTTGAAATGTTGTCATACAACCTGTATGACTTGTTACGGAATACGAACTTCAGAGGTGTCTCTTTGAATCTGACACGGAAGTTTGCCCAGCAATTGTGTACAGCACTACTGTTTCTCGCTACACCTGAGCTCAGCATCATCCACTGTGACCTAAAGCCAGAGAACATCCTGCTATGTAACCCCAAGAGAAGTGCCATCAAAATAGTGGACTTTGGGAGCTCCTGCCAACTGGGACAAAGGGTATTGTGAAGCGACTTATTTTTTGAATGTGAGGAAAGTGTGGATATTGTCACAGAATGCTTAGAGTAATTGATTACGTATTCCTCCTCCTCCATCAGATATATCAGTACATCCAGAGTCGATTCTACCGCTCCCCTGAAGTGTTATTGGGAATGCCGTATGACTTGGCCATAGACATGTGGTCTCTGGGATGTATTCTGGTGGAAATGCATACAGGAGAGCCTCTATTTAGTGGAGCCAATGAGGTAATGAGCTGTATGAGTTGATATTAATATTATTGATGATGATGATTATTATTATTATAACTAATGTTTCCCGTGTCCTTAAACACCATGAATACAAAGTTTTATGATTGACAACTACATTGATATGTGGGAATAAATCCCCTAAATTATTGTTTAAGGTGTGTACAGAATACAGGAGTTAAAACGGAATGTTATAGTAAAAAAAACATAGATAAAACAAACGGTCACACTTTATTTTAAGGTCCAATTCTCGCTACTAACAAACCATTAACTATGACATTTCCCTCAAACTGCAAATTTTCTGCTTATTTATAGTAAGATAGTTAAGTTTAGGTATTGGGTAGGATTAGGGATGTAGAATATGGTCATGCAGAATATGTGCTTTATAAGTACTAGTGCTGGGCAACGATTAATCACATCCAAAATAAAAGTTTTTGTGTACATAATATATGTGTGTGTACTGTGTATATTTATTATGTATATTTAAAGACATACAGTATATATTTAGAAAATATTTACATGTATATATTTATATTCATATAATTTATATTATGTATAAATATATTTAATATATAAGCATAACATATTTTTCTTAAATGTATATGTACATGCATGTGTGTATTTATATATACATAATAAATACAGTGTACACATATATTATGTGCACAAAAACTTTTATTTGGGATGCGATTAATCGCGATTAATTGTTGCCCAGCACTAATAAGTACTAATAAACAGCATATATATTATTAATAGGCATGCCAATAAGCAACTAGTTAATAGTGAGAATTGGTCCCTATACTAAAAGTGTTGCTTAACAAACTTATTCTTTAATCGAAACCCTATCAGGTGGACCAAATGAACAAAATTGTTGAAGTACTTGGGATCCCACCCAATCACATTATGGACCTAGCACCAAAAGCCAGGAAGTTCTTTGAGAAGTTGTCAGATGGGACATGGAGTATTAAGAAGACCAAAGATGGAAAAAGGGTACATGTTACTGATATTTTGAAGTACAATCACTATTGTGGGAATTTTGTTTTTATGCAGCTTTTGTGGGAATGCTTGTTATTGTTGCTAGAATGTCTTTCTGCTTTTCTGTGAGCAGTACAAACCTCCGGCATCTCGAAAGCTCCATGCCATCTTGGGAGTGGAATGTGGTGGACCAGGCGGTCGTCGGGCGGGAGAATCCGGCCACGCAGTAGCTGACTACTTGAAGTTCAAGGACCTCATTCTCAGAATGCTGGACTACGACCCCAAGACGCGAATTCAGCCCTACTATGCCCTCCAGCACAGTTTCTTCAAGAAGACGACGGATGAAGGAACCAATACAAGCAGTAGTGTGTCAACAAGTCCTGCACTTGAGCAGTCGCAGTCATCAGGGACCACTTCTAGTACATCCTCAAGCTCAGGTTCTACTACGATTTCATCTGTTCTGGTCTCTAAGCTCTTGGTTGTAACTGACTTGATAGTAGTGTGTTTCTCTGTAAAGCTTAACGCAGTTCATTTCCTCTGCTTCAGGAGGATCGTCTGGAACAAGCACCAGTGGCAGAGCAAGATCCGATCCAACTCACCACCATCGGCACAGCGGCGGGCATTTCAGCACAGCCATGCCAGCCATAGACTGTGACAACCTTTGCCCTCAGGTGAGCCCACCTGGTTGATCTTGTCAAGTAAAGCAATTCAAAGTTTGGCCTTCATGACTGAACAACGTTTTTCCTTGTTTGTGCAGGCGAGACAGCCTTATCATCCACCAGTAGTATGGCCTGGAATAGTAGGACCAGAACCTGTCACTGTAGAGACTCATCCAGTCCAGGAAACCACTTTTCATGTGCCCCCCAAGCATCCCAAGGCATTGCACCCCCATCACCACCATCATCACCACGGACAGGTCATAGCAACGCGACCACGGCCGCGACTCTACAACTCGCCCACCAACAGCGCCTCCACCCAGGATTCCATGGAGGTGGTGCACGGTCATCTGTCCATGACATCCCTGTCTTCCTCGGCATCCTCTTCCTCCACATCTTCCTCTTCCACAGGAAACCAAGGCAACCAGGCTTACCAGCTCCGCCAGCTTCCTGCCAACACCCTGGACTTTAGCCAAAACGGAAGTACGAGTATGAGTATGGGTTTGGGTGCCTTCTCAAATCCTCGCCAAGAGACTGGTATGGCTGGACATCCCACGTACCCTGTTGCCACAAACACAGGAACTGGTCACTTTATAGCAGAGGGACACCTGGGCATGAGACAAGGCATTGATAGGGAAGATTCTCCGATGACTGGAGTCTGTGTTCAGCAGAGCTCGATGGCCAGCTCATGACTTTACCTGAAATGGGTTTGTTTTTCTGTGTGAATTTTGTTTTTGTTTTTTGTTTTGTTCCGTGTATTTCCATCATTTTTACGTTGTCGATTTTCTAGATAAGTTCATAATGCAAATAACCATTGTGAAACTGAGACACCCATCTGCCGATTCACTCACCTGCATACAGAACTTATTTACCATCTGTTACACCGGAAACTAGGAGATTTGTTTTTATTTGTCCCTTTTTTCGTTTAATACAGTGAGCATTTCAGAGCTGTGAGCTGTCGTACAGCTTTTTATATGTAAAGCAATGCAAAACATTTGTTTAGTTCAAACAAGTGAAACATTGGACATTATAATTTGGCTGGTCGTTCTTTTATTTACCCTTTAAGTGAAACCTCTCTAAAGAGCTGTGTGTTTAAACCTGTAGCGTGTCAAGGAAGCAGTACTTGCAGTGATATTTCGTGTTGTCAGTATCGTGTAACTCTTCGAGAGGGGGCACATAAGCTGCGGAGCTCCGGGGGCAAGCGCTGGCCTAGCGGCGAGGAGGAGCTGGTGTTAGACAGGCAGGTGCAGTACTCTTCAGGCCTGGAGTCCTCCAGACCGGACGGCTTCGACTACGTACAGCAGCTGAGGAGCGACGAGGGGGGACAGATCCGGATCCAGGTGGATCTGGGGCTGTTGTCCAGAACCCTTTGGCCTTATGACTTTTGGACCTTGACTGAAAAGGAACTGGACTTTATCATTAAATAGAGATGATGGCTGTCCTCTGTTTTTAACATTTAAAGAGTCCTTAATTGGTTAGGGAAGGTGAATGAGAATGGTTATTCAGAGGCCTTTATTTAGCAAAGATTTCTCATTTAAGGGACTCCAAATCGCAGGGTCTTGCTCAAACGTCCCTAACATGACTTCCTAAAATTGCCGAAGTGGGATTTCACATAGAAGGTATTAATTCCCATTAATTGGCTTTTTCTTTTTTTCCCCTCTTTATTTCCCGTCAAGCATGTGGTTCCCATTGAAAAACATCTGCATATATTTGCCTCTTTGTGTTGAACACAGAAGATATGTAATGAGATTTATGTGACTGCCTTTTTTCTCCTCTTGAATTATGCTGTGAATTTTACACCAATTACTTTTTCTTCTTTATTACCGTCTTTCTTTCATTCTTTTGATATACCAAAGCAGTTGTTTTTATAGCACTAGGTGTATGTAAGAAATAATGTAGCAGTTCACCACTTCAGCCCAAGGTTCATCAAAGTCAATTTTAGTCTGTACACTCGATCTCAAACTGGAACTTTAGCTGAACTTCATGTTTTAATGGTAACGAAAACTGAAATTGGTTTAATATATGGATAAACCTCCCCGATTTGTTACATTTTTCATTTGTTTTTTCTGTCAAAGGGAGGGAAGGGACAGTTACTCTGCAGGCTACAGAGTAGCTGAGAGATCACAAATGATTCTGAGGAGAGAAAAGTGTTTTGTTTTGTATTTACCTGGTCTATCAGTCAGTGATGCTGCCTTTTATACCTAATTTGATGAACATGCTAATTTCTACCTTTTTAAATCTAAGTGGCTACTTAAATTTATTTATTCAGGCAGTCTACTGTAGCTACTATGACCTCTGAGTCTGAGTTGAGTTTGTTATCAAGTGATTGGTTGGATGTTTGCCTCAGATGTGCTATTCAAAGGGAAACTAGAGGTGACGCGCTGCCACACAGACACTGGGCACATGCATGTTGGTCTGAATAGGAAGTGTTTATAGTCACAATTCAGTCACTTTAAGGATAGCTGTGCTCACTCGAGGTTGCGAGCCCCCACCACCACCTAGCTTCTCACTTTAGGTCTCAATTCTTCAAAGGAACTGTTTGCTGCTTCTCTCGATCTAGCAGTTCTTCACAGACTGT
Organism: Sinocyclocheilus rhinocerous; assembly: GCF_001515625.1. Taxonomy (NCBI): domain Eukaryota; kingdom Metazoa; phylum Chordata; class Actinopteri; order Cypriniformes; family Cyprinidae; genus Sinocyclocheilus; species Sinocyclocheilus rhinocerous. The sequence goes on from NW_015660894.1 coordinate 128,007, forward strand.
GGGACACTACCCTGCCAGAAAGTGCGTGGTGTTCACAGTTGCAGATTTTCCTTTCGCAAAGACATCACTTTCAGCCAGAATCATGTTTGGTATAACTACAAATCTCACAACGGCTAGTGGTAATCGGAAAAACAAAGGTTTACCTGAATGTTAGCTTGATTTCAAAATGTTGCGTATATATATATATATATATATATATATTCGAGTGCAGTTTGCTGACGTTGACACAAACATTCCAAAAATTCAAAATCGAAAAATTTCAGAAACTTTTAAAGTGCAACTGTTTCAGCTGTCACTAAATGAGACCTGATTTAGTGCAGTTGTCATGAAATGCAGCCCCTTTTTAATAGTTGAAATAGAATTTATGTATATATTTATATTTTTTTAAATAAAGGAAGTATAGAACTCACTACATTGCTCCTGCTGGTATGTCAATTACATTGCCATGTGTTTGCTTCCCATTTTATTTTGTTATTTTTTAAAACCCCTTCTTGTTTTACTTGGTCATTGGACCAAATAGCTTTTAGTAAGAGGCATTTGCCATCACCAGGACAACATTAAAGGTAGGGCTTATAACTTGTACCGAAAGAATCTTTTCACAGGGTATGACGCATGTATGTCCACACTTTTTCTAATGCTCATGGTTTGCTAGGTCTGTTTCTCCCCCTTTCTCTTAAATGCATTCTAGGTAAATGTCATTTATACACAAGATCATGGATTTTAATTCAACATTCTTCTGCCGTTTGGATTGATTTTTATGTTTCTTTTCAGATTTTCTTGACCCTTTTCATGCAACATGCACTATATAATTGAACAGCATGGGGAAAGGATAAGTGTCCACAGATTGTAAGATCGTCAAGACTTTGCTGTGTATATGAAAATGCCCTTTGTATTATATTCAAACAGTCTTATGTATGATATATAAAAAGTAACCTAATTGACGCGTTCTTGGCTTTTTTTCTTCTTTTATTCCCTGGCTTGTTGCTTCAACACTACACCGGTCTAATTTAGAGGACTGTCTGTAACCAGCAACGTTAGTTCTCACAAGAACTTTACAAACGTGTTAAATTATTATTATTTTTTTTGTAGATTATCGAATAATACATATAAATGAATTAAAGGTTCCATTAAGTAAGTCTACGAAAAGTTCGATAGAAATTAGAGGATTAGCTTTTAACAGTGGTAATGTGAACATTAACGGTTTATGAGGCGGTATTTGCGCAATATGCTGCGCGGCTCGTTGGTCTAGGGGTATGATTCTCGCTTCGGGTGCGAGAGGTCCCGGGTTCAAATCCCGGACGAGCCCAAGCTTTTCTTTACAGAATTTATATATTTAAAACTCACATCGTTCAATGTAAGTCTTCCATGCTGAATTCTGGACATAATATATACAAATACACACTGATTACTAGGTATACGAAAAAATGCAAGCAACGACCAGTGCTCATTTTCTATAGTTCAACTCTTTGCTGGGTTTTTTATTTTGTAAAACTCGGTAATCTGTGATTTTAACATTTAATATGATATTATACTTTAACGACTCTACGCGTGTTATATAGCTGTTTGACTAGTTTTTATTCCTAGACATTGCTAATATTTGGAACCAGGAATCGGTTCCTTCGAACAATTCGTTTCCAAGAATCGGCTCAGATTCAGTGATTGTTTACGTCATGGCGTAGTAATGAAATAGCGAGGTCCTGACAACCCTGCATATTTAAAGAGCCTTTTTGACAGCTCATTTTTAATAAAACTGGGGTATTTAAAATCTAACAATGATTTTATAACTTTTTGATTACATATGCTAGATTGTTGTTTTGAAGGCCATAGCGTTGTAGGCTTCTCTAAATACAATCTTGCATATGTACGAATGTATAATTGATAACGTATAATCATATTAACGCTGTTCTCGACAAACACATATTGCCATACCGGTAACATTATGTGGAATAATTTAGGGAGAAAATAAACTTACCCGTAGACAAAAGCATCACAAATGATCTGAAACCTGCGCAGAGACACCAGTTGCTACTGCCAGTGCCAACATAGCTGATGCCACAAAAATATTACAACAAACTTGTGCAGATTGCAGAACACTGAACGTTGGGATTTGAGAGGAGTTTTTTTTTTTTTTAGGAGCTGAAAATGGTCTGGTCTCTGCTGCCATCTACAGGATTCACGGCTTTATGAGCGCAACGAGAGAGAGGAGCAGTTCAGTGCTAATGTGCTAACTTCGGTTCTGCTGAAAAAAAAAGCGAGTTAAAAATTTTTTTTAACACAGTTTACTGATTTCTTTGTGCATTTACATTAAAGGAAGCAATGGATTTTGTTTTGTTTTCTTAAATATTGAAAATGGCTTATTGACCCAACATGTAGGCCACTTGATAATATGGACCGACAAACGCCACTCAAATTAATATTTCATGTCCATATATTTATTCATTTGGTATGAGGCTGTGTAAAGCTGCATTATGTAGACTATTCAGTGAACTCTTAACGGTTTAACTGTGCTTAAAGTATCGAATGAGATCACTAAATAATTATAACAAAAAAATGGACCTAAAACTAACTACAACTTAAATTATTACTTTGTGACTGTATGTTTCTGTTTACTACTGTAAAGCTGCTTTAAAACAATTTTTATTATTTTTTATTTTTATTCTTGAACTTTGCTATTGCTATAAAGCAATAACATAATGTGTAGTCAGTATTTATGTGTGAAAAACATTCACATCTGATTAAAAGAGTTTTAAACTGATAGACTATTTAACACATTATAACATAAATTGTGAAAAATGACAATAAATAAATAAATAAAAATCCCTGAAAATTCTTTATCTACAAAATGGTCATTGTGTGTTTCAAACAAAAGAACGACAGAACTACATACAAGAAACATTTCAAATGAATAGTTAATAGTTTATTTTATTATTATATTTCAACTCAAAGTAAATAAAAAATCATGTAAATGCAGACCCTACAAATATTAGCACACATATATATTTAATCCACAACTTCATAGTATATTGATATGCATGCAAACAATAAGTACGAGCCGTTCACTCGAGAACCGTTTGGAACGAATCAGGTTTTGTGAACCGGTTCGACCGAATCATTGAAAAGATCCGACTCAAAGGAAGCGAAGGAATCGCTACTGCTTTCAGTATGGCTAGTGCATTGTGGGATCGAAACGAATTGCATTGTGGGTTGGCCCGCCATCAATACTACTGTTTCATACTTGCGCGCCTTGTTCATTTTTGCAGTGTTGCAATGATTGTATTAGTGACACCATAACTAATAGAGTGCCTAGAGAGCTGTTGAACATTAAATGCACAATGCCAAATTTTTGTGCCGCTCCGAACTGTACCAGGAAAAGCACCCAGTCCGATTTAGAGTGTTGAAGATAGTTCACGTGTCTCTGATTTGTATATCTGTTCTTCTGCTCTTTAGCTGAACCGTTTTGTATTAATATAGATTATATAAAGAAAAAAGAGATCCTTGTACGTTAGATGTTTGTAGTAAGTGTACTCAAGAATAATTTAATGTCCTTGTATTTTATATTAGTAATATACTGTAGTGCTTTGTTGCAGGTGTTGAATAATTCTAGCCACTTCTAACCTGTTAGAATTTCATTATAAAACAATATCTTGTTAATCAAAATCCAGTGTTTAAATGGGAAAGAAAAAGACCATAATATAGCTTCTACAGTAGTTTTCGTCAATAAAACATTTGTGTATGATTGTCAAACTCAGCAGTGTTCAGGTTTTTTTATTTGTTTCTTAGGTTTCCTGTGAATAAATGTTTTCTATAAAAATGTTATGCAAGAAATGAGTCATTGTGTATTTCTTATAACTTTATTTGCACAGATGTAGGTTGTGGGTGGAGAACTGTCGCCGGGCAGATCTGGAGGAGAAAACCCCCGATCAGCTGAACAAGCACTACCGACTGTGTGCGAAGCACTTTGAACCAGCCATGATATGCAAAACTGTAATGCACTATAATTTGTACTTTACAGTTATTGTTTTAAAAAGTACTGGAACCTTAATGTTTTATCATATTATCTAAATAGCTAAAGTTGAATTGGTTTTTTGTTACTGTGTTTTCCAGAGCCCTTACAGGACAGTATTAAGGGACACTGCTATTCCCACGATTTTTGATTTAACCAGTCACCTCGGCAATCCTCACAGCAGACATCGCAAACGCATCAAAGTTCTGGTAGAATATTCTTATTTTTTCTTTTTTTTTTTCTTCAGGTGTACTCTCGTTGAATTTCCTGCATTTGTTTTTAAACTGCAAAATAACGTTTTACTGCAAAGTATCATACTACATATTGTTAGTGATAAGTTAATAAATTTATAGTTCACCCAAAAATGAAAATTCTGTCATTAATTACTCACCCTTATGTCGTTCCAAACCTGTAAGACCTTCGTTCATCTTCCGAACACAAATTAAAGGGGTCATATAATGCTACATGCACTTTTACAAGTTGTTTGAACTGAAATGTGTGTTGGCAGTGTGTGTACATAACCACCCTATAATGATAAAAATCCACCCAGTGTTTTTTTTTATCTGGTTAAATCTTTACCCCTTTCTCCAATCGAGCCGATCTCAGATGCCTGTCTGTGTGACGTCACACAGACAGGCCCCTCCCACGATAGTTTGATTGACAGTAGCGTTTCAGCACAGACTGGACTGGCGTCTTACCTTAGACCCGCCCTGAGTGAGCTGTCATCAGTCCGCCATTGTTTCACCGCTGGAGCAGATGTAGACAAGAATGACTCCTAAACGATTGAGGTGTTCTGTTGTTGGATATAATAATGAACACAGCAGTCGTCGTTTACTCCCGACATCTGAGCCGCTGAACTCGCAGTGGATTACATTGTTTCTGAAGGGAATGCGCCCCCGATCTACATAAATGCGTCTATGTTCGCACGAATCATTCGTGATCCAGCCTCATCTACAGAAGAAGTGAGTATAATGTTTTGTAATGAATCTTTGCAAATCGCCTTTCCTAATAATGGGCTAATTAGCAAGTTTCACGATGAATGCGGCTAAAGTAAACAGTCCCTCAGAGAGCCGCTCAGAGGGGCGGGGTCAGCAGAGCTCATTAACATTTAAAGGAAAATGCTACAAAACGGCTTGCTCTGAAAAGAGCTGTTTTTGACAGGGTAAAAAAGGTGTGTTTTACACTACCAAATTTTAACCAAACTATGTTACAGACTTTTTATTAAGACCCTAAAGAATCATATCAACTTGTGGAAAATGGGCATCCTATGACCCCTTTAAGATATTTTTGATGAAATCCGAGAGCTTTCTGACCCTCCATAGACAGCAACACAACTACCCACGTTCAAGGCCCAGAAAGTTAGTATGGACATTGTTAAAATAGTCCATGTGACATCAGTGGTTCAACCTTAATTTTATGAAGATACGAGAATACTTTTTGTCTGTAAAGAAAACAAAAATAACGACTTTATTCAACAAAGCACACAGTTAATTTGTGTTCTGAAGATGAACAAAGGTCTTGTGGGTTTGGAACGGCATGAGGGTGAGTGATTAATGACAGAATTTTCATTTTTGGGTGAACTATCCCTTTAACACTAAATCAGGACACAATTTATATAGTGACACTTTGCATTCCTGTTTTCCTCAGACAGATGAAGAGGTTCAGAAAATAAAAGAAAGACGACGTAAGTAAGATATAGTTGATTATTACACATCTCTGTAGAATATTTGATTCTGATTGGTCAATTGCAACATTTAGCAGTCAGTTCATTTTTAATATTTGCTGTTGCCTATGGCAGCGCTGTATATCACTCTGCTCATCTGGGTAACCGATACTGATTAACTGATTAAACTGATTTCTTACTTAACCGATTAAAATTGTAGCACTGAATGATTTTTGCTTTTAACGTTTGTGTCTCTTTCTTTAGTGGAGTCTTCAATTGAACAACTGCTTTCCAATAAAGACTGCGACGCTCAGGATGACAGCGAGAACGCTGACGACATCCCTCAGCTGACACCCGAGCAAAAAGACCTGAGAGAGTTCTTAAGGTCTTCCTTTGAAGTCATGGTTTTGATAGGAAGGCAAAACTTTCCATTCAGTTGCAATGCAAGAGAAGATGAGATGCGCTCCGAGGAGGAACGGTTCTTAACTACAGGTAACTTTCGAGCTCTAATTGAGAACCGTATCAATGCAGGTGATGAATTTCTTCAGAGGAGATTCGAGACAGCGGCTGTTAATGAGGAATATTGTTCGGCCGTCCAGCAGAGGCAGCTTCTGGAGGTCTGCGAGAGATGCGTGCGTGAGGAGATCCTTCAGCAAGTCAGAGAATGCCGCTTCTTTTCCATCGTCACTGGGGAGTTAGTGGAGTTCCCAGAAGGAGAGCACCTGCCTGTATTCCTGCGCTTTGTAGACCAAGCCAACTCTCTTAGAGAGGAGTTCATAGAGTTCCTCTCGTTTGAAGGAGAAGAGGTCGCTGTTGCTGAGAGGTTGGAGACTCAGTTGACGAAAGGATGGGGCTTGAGCATGGAGCACTGCAGAGGACAAGCGCATGCGGGATCTGGTATACTTGGCACCAAGATGAAGGTCATCGCTGCCCAGCTCAAGGAGAAATATCCCATGGCGGTGATCACACCAACTTCTACCTGTGCACTTAATGTTCATCTTGCTAATGGCATGCCATTGACTGGAGTGCAAGATGTGATGTCCGTTCTGAAGAAGACGAATGCGTTTTTTAAAGCATCTCCGTTGCTGCAGAGCGAACTTGATAATGCTATCTCCATCCTGTGTCAGGGAAACATAGAAAAAGAGAGCATTCTCAAAGAGGGCTCTCGTTCAACATGGACTGATCTTCATAATGTGTTCGAGATGGCCGTCGATTTGATGGAGCCGCTTCTGCTGTGCATGGACAGCATACACGACAATGAGGATCTGAAGTGGAACGACCAAATCACCAGTGACGCTTACGCCATTTCTGAGGCCTTGGCGGACTTTGAGTTCATCGTGACGTTGGTTATTTTGAAGAACGCATTGTCTTTTACGAGAGCTTTTGGTAAGAACCTACAAGGAGAAACCATTGATGTGTTTTTTGCCGCCAACAGCCTAACAGCAGTACTGCACTCGTTGCACGAGGTATCGGACAATCTGGAAGTATACCACGAATTCTGGTTTGAAGAGGCTGCCAGTTTGGCGACTGCAATGGAGATCCCGGTGAGAGTCCCGAGGTTGTTTCTTCGGAAGCAACAGGCGGTGGAGACCATGGAAATACAGGCGGAGTCATTCTTTAAGGAGTATCTTACACTGCCGGTTATGGAGTATATCACTCAGGAGGTCAAGGAGATCTTCTCTGAGAATCACCTCAAGGCGCTCAAGTGCTTGTCTCTCGTCCCCGCAGTCATGGGACAAATGAGGTTTAATACCTCCGAGGAGACCCATGCGGACATTTACAGGAGCGATCTGCCCCATCCGGACACTCTGCCTGCTGAACTACACTGTTGGAGGATAAAATGGAAACACAGAGGGAAGGAAGTCAGCTTGCCGTGCACCATTCACCAAACACTTCAGCACTCCGATGTGAAGTTCTTCCCTAATGTTAATGCGTTTTTGAAAATATTAGCCACGTTGCCGGTGCTGAAGCTTGATGGGAGCCACGGTGAAACCGCACAAAGACGTTTACAAGCTTACCTCACGGACACTGCGGTAAACCAAAGATGTAAGAATCTGGCTGTGCTGAACATCAATTATCATATAAAGACAGACCTGGAAGAAATGGTTCAGTGTTATTTAAAAACTTACCCAGAAGAATGTGAGAGTGATTAACAGGAAAAACGTAGAGACTCTCTCAAGTTTCGACTGCAAAAATCTTCGAGCTGGAATTTTAACAAGTTGTGTAATTGTTTTGCATAATACAATGCCAATTGTTTATTTTCATGTGTCTTTTCCCCCTGGAGACATTTTACATTTGTGAGGACCGTCAAAAAAAATCACCATGTAAGTATCTGCAAGTCTTGCATTTTGATCGCTTGACTTTTTTGATTTGACAAAAATGACTTTAAAAATCAGCCATTAAAGACACGTTTGCGTTTGTAAAAACTGGTCCAAAGTGTAAATAAAATGAAAGCACATTTGATGCTGTCTTTTATAATGGTGTAATTTCTTTCTAATGTCACAGGTATACACTACAGCAGCTATTGTATATTTACTTTGTAGCTATAAAAAGATCCCATTAGTTAACGTTAGATAATGCATTAAATAACTATAAGAAAAACCGTTGCTACAGTATTTATTAATCTTTGTTAGCGTTATTTAATAAAAATACAACTCTTCATTATTAGTTCTTGTTAGCTCAGGTCCATTGAATATAAATAGGTCCATAATATATTAACAGATGCATGTTTTAAGTTTAATAATGTATTAAACATTGAAATAAGCATTAATTAAGATTAATAAATGCTTTTGAAATATTTTTATGGTAAGTTCATGTAAACTAATGTATTCATCCAGTGTCAACAAATGAAACCTTAAGTGTTGCTATTTACTCCCTGGTAATTCATTTATTACTATGAAAATGAGGAACTTCATGCATCAATATTGGTGGTAATAGCAGCAACCTGTTTAACCAGATTTGTTTTAGTCTTGCTCCAGTATATCCAACTTAACACTGTTTTGCATGAAAATACAAAAGATGCACAGCCTGATGCAGACACATTCTGCCTTCTATTGTATTTTTTTTTTACACAATGCGGTAAATAAATTAAGAGTATTTTGATTAGGTTAAAATAAGTAAAAAATACTTCTAACTAACACAATAAAAACATGATAACATAATAAAAAAAACATGATTTTTGAAAATGTTATCTGTTTTTGCAAATAAACTCTTCAAATGCAACCAAAATAGTTATATTTTGTGAGCACCATGGCTTTAGCAAGATCACTGTGCCAGTTTATTTCATGCATTTTTTATTAGTTTCTAGTAAGTATTTGGTAAATGCAATAAAACCCTTTTGCAATGCAAATGTCAAATGCTTAAAATAAATTGAAAAGTTATAAACATTTATAGTGCATAACCTCTGTTGCTCTTTATAGAGTCAATTCCTCTTTGGTCCTCAAGAGAGCAGCATTTGCAAGTATGTATTTTACTATAAAATCATGCCATTTTAAACTACTTTATTTATTAATTATAATAAAAAGATTTATTAAAGAGGGCGTACAAAACATTAAATCATCAAGGAGCTGCTGCAAATATCTCGTATAGATTCAAGAAGTTTTGTATCCACGTACTTCAAATTCAAACAATTTAAAGCACAAAAAACCAGGAAAATGTACACTTGCCATACATACTTTTCATCCCACTACTGATTAGAGGGAAAAGGCAAAAGAGTGGAAATCTGAGGACACCGAACAGCAGGCCAAACAGATTGTATATCCTCTCATGCAAAAACACCATTAGAAAGGCTTACGCTAAGGTTTCTGATATCAGGTTTTTTTCTTGTCACTTTTGCCACTTTGAACTCTGCTTCTGGAATTTCTGACATGATATTTTAATTGGGGTAATGCATTACTTTCCAGTTTGGTCATGCATTGTGGATGCAATGTCAGTTAGATGCAGAGCACTGGCAGCATCACCGGATATCTGCACTGGGCTAACTGTGCCCCACCCCATGGTATGGGTTACACAATGTAACACACATGCACATGCAACACATACTGCCATCACTGCAGGCACCACTAGATGGTATGTTGTACACATGTAAGAATGAAAAGAAAAGAAAAGTGGGTGTAGCAATTAATTCATGCAGGCTGGGTCCGATAGTCACCCCAAATTTCAAAACCATACATGCATTCACAGATGTGGAAGCGCAGTGAAACAAACTAGAGCATATAAATATATATATATATACCACCTAATAGAATGTTGCAAACAATAATTGTATATAGTATGTAGGACATATTTTGTATATGCAAGTGTGGGGATGATTTGTATATGTTATTGTATACGTTTTTTTTCTTTCTTTTTTTACTTTGTCATTTAAAAACTATTAATAAGAAGAATTTTTAATAACAATTTATTCAATTTAATTTTGTAATAATCATTCAGTACTTGATTGTAGAGCACAGACTGTTGTCCTATTGGCATGTATGTACTCACAATTTCATAAGACCGTACATCTCAATAATACATCAATAATAGACGTTTTAAATATGGCAGTTGTATCTGTATTATGACATGTTTTATAGGCCTAGTTGACAACTCTGTGAAATACACCAACAACTCTTGTAGACCCTTAAATGTCATAAATGTTGCCTATGTAATGAGCCGGTTTTCAGATCAACAAGTCCCAGAATCATGTAGCCTAGCGTTTGCAGGCAGAAATGGTGAAGCAGTGGTGGATGTGGATGTGTGTCAGTCTTTAAATGGTTAAACGAGCGGCGTCTCCACCCGATGCTGCCCAGACGCTGACGGCTGCAGGTGATATAGTTCACTCCGCAGACCACGAGCGTTTTCCGAGGAAACACGGGAACCGGCGCGGTGTCTAGTCATACAGCTGCCAATGAAGGTGTCTTTTCTATAAAGAAATCTTTAATTTACATTTGGAACTGAGAGAAAACAAGCACATCGAAATTACTCTGCTGAGGGAAGTGCGCAAGCGCGTACGCTAAGATACAGGGAATTTCAACACTCTGGAAGGATTTCTTTCATCAGGAGGGACATTTAAAAGAAATAGCATCGCTGTTCTGATTTTAAAAAATATATATTTTATGCGTTGTGGTTCACATTTCTGAATCGTTTCTCTTTAGATTCAAGCCTTCGCCTCGTCGTTATCGATCATGGCATGGCCCTGTATTACCAGGGCTTGCTGCATCAACCGCTTCTGGAGTGAGTTTGACAAAGGTGACATTGCAGTGCCTTTGGTTTTCACGAAGTATTCAGATGTGGCCGAGGTGCAACATCTGCACCCTCAGCCCAAGCCATTAATATCACAGAAGCCGGTCATCACAGAATCCCAGCCTGCCCATAGCGCTCACCAGGAGGCGTCAACCAGAGCGACTCACGCCGCCGCTGATGCCGCAGCATCATCATCTCAAGACGGGTCAGGCGCTTCTGTGATGCGCGAGGATTTCAAAGCCTGGAGTGTGCGTCCGGAACGAAGCTGCAAACCCAGAAACGAGTTTCAGCCATCAAAGGCCCCTTTCAGCAACGTGACTCAGTACCAGAAAGATTATAAACCGTGGCCCATTCCGAAAAAAGGAGACCATCCGTGGATTCCCAAACAACCCACTCCTGCTGCACCCTGTAAGGCCGAGAGCAAGTTCTCCAAACAGGAGCAGGCCGCTGCTGAGGTTGATACCGGTGTGGAAAAATGTGAGATTGAAGAAAAACAGCACGAAAAAGAGAGTATAGAAAGGAGAAAGAAGGTAGACAAAAAAGAGCATGTGTCAGAGGGGATCAAAATGGAGCAAGATGTTGCAGTGGAGGGAAAGAAGAGGTCGGCTGCAGATGCTCTCAACAGGCAGATTAAGGAGGAAGTCACATCTGGAAGTTCATACAGGTAGGCTAAATATATTACAAATCTGCTTCATTTTTATGCAGTTAATAACATGCCATTTTAAAGAAACAGATATTAGAATGAAAATATTAATTGGACAATATCTAGCCGTTTTGAGATTATTGGGATTGGCTGATTCCCAGCTAACAATTTTTGGTTCCCAGAACATCCTGGTAAACTTAGTTTATGGATATAAAAATAAAACTAATAAAATGCTATATGTAGGCCTATATGTTTTCTTTAGTTTGTCACAAAAACTCCCTGCAACATTCTGGGAAGTGTTATTTATTTATTTATTTATGAATTTATGTATGTATGTATGTTGCAAAAAAGAACCTAGGAGCGGAGCCATATACTGTGCATTCATCAGTTAGCAGCAATGTGTAATTTTTAACATCTGCCAACAATGCCCTTGTCTATTGATTAAATAATCACTTTTATATTAACTTTAAGTAAAAACTAAATATTATGTAAAACAGCTGTTCTTTTCATTTCAGGAGTTTTGTGTGCATCATTCTTTTGCGTTAATTTATTTGCATTATGTATCTGCATTATTTTATCAGCAACTTTATTTGTAATCCTGTTTTCTACATCGCCATTTAAAAAGTCAGTATAGGCTCATTTCAGCTGTGTCATCATCGGTTCTTAAAACTCATAAAACCCATACATATTAGCAGACAAATATTTCCTAATTACCATGAAATTATAAAATTGATAATGTACCCAAAATCAACTCCCTTTTTGGGGGCTTTAATTCTGTATATTCTAGATCTGAAGGGGAACCAAACTTAGAGCTGGTCATAAAAACCCTCATTGATTATCCACCAATCTGATTACTGGGTACTTTTCTATTTTGACATTAAACTATGGTTCAGTATATCAGATCACTGTAGCTAATGTAGCCTCTGAAACAAAAGATCAGTGAACCTTATCTACGCACAAGATAGAGGGAAAGATTTAGATCCAGTCTTTGAAAAATATCAAGTCACCAGTGTAATTTCCTCTCTGTGGGCGTCTACCCCAAAATATGTTGAGTCATTCTTGAGTTTTCAGATCATTTTGTGCACACTGACTCTGCATAAAGCTGTAATACAACAGATGCACCTCAATGCCCCAATTAGTTTGCCCTGATTTCTTTACAAGGTGTCTGTTTTGGTTGAGTAATTATGCTGAATATTGACTTTACTCTATTTAAATAGGCCAGCGCCTCAACATTAGATGCCATCTAAATAAAGCATATTGCCACATGGTTCTGATCTGTTTGTCAGGTTATTGGTTTTGGTCTTTAATGAACCACAAACCATTTTTGATTATATGTATAATTATTTAAGCCTAAGATTAATTTACAAAATCTCTTTGTTTCTCTAGGACGGAGTTTAAGGCTTACAGAGATGTCAAACAAGTGAAACCCATCAAAGCGAAATCACAGTACAAACTTCTAGCGGAGGAGAAGACCAGCCTGGAGACCAGTTACAGTGCCACCTTTAAAGGAGAGCAGGTCAAACCTCAGGCCACAGATAACAAGCTGTTGGAGCGCCGTCGGATACGAAGCCTGTACAGTGAACCAAGCAAAGACTCCAGCAAGGTAGGATGCTTTCTCAGGTCACCAGTTTATGACCGATCACACAATTTGTTGAGCTATATTGCCCTGTTTTATTACCAAAATGATTAAATGAATAATTTAATATATGAGGGTAATCATTAGAAGCTTAATTACACTGTGAGTCATGAAATTGTAATGCAAGAGTATGAATTTTTCTGAAATATTTTATTAATATAGGGCTCCAACATCTGTCAGTCTAATGCTATCAGTTCTGAGATAGAAAAAGTCTTAAAAGGACAGTTCATTCCATGCAGTGTTATTTTTATTTGTAAACGATTATAGTTATTTTCATGTTTACAGATTTTGTGTGCTTGTCATTATTATTGGTTTTTGTGTTTATATATATATATATATATATAGGAAAAATAAAATAAAACTATAAAGAGACTATAAAATAAAACTACATTCCATGCAGTGTTATTTTAGTATTATTTGTAATCTGTTATAGTTAGTTTTCATGTTTTCAGATTTTAGTCAAATTTTATGTGCTTGTCGTTTTTATTAGTTTTTTTAATATATTTCTATATAGCTATTTTATTTAAATTTTTGTTTAAATTTTAGTTTTAGTAATTTTAGTACTTCAATCTAAACTTATTAATTTTTTTAGTTAGTTGCCGACGCAGAATTTCTCATTTATTTATGTTGACATTTTTCATCTAATATTTTCCTTTTATTTTGTTAATTAATGAAATTTTTTTTAATAGTTTTACTTAATAACAATGACTGCATGACTTATTTTCTTAGAAGACGTTTTGAAGAATTGTTTTGGTTGCTATCTGCCATGCAGTTAAAAAGTTTAATAAAAATGTGCTAAAAATGTACTAGTCCTCAGGCCATCCAAGATGTTTGTTTCTTCATCAGAACAGATTTTTAAAAATTAGCATGACATCACTTCCTCACCAATGGATGCTCTGCAGTGAATGGGTGCCGTCAGAATGAGAGTCCACACAATAACCCACAAGTAATTCACACCACTCCAGTCCATCAATGTATTGTGAAGTGAAAAGCTGTGCATTTGTAAGAAACTTACAAATTTCTCCAGATCTGTTCCAATTTAAAAAAAAGGTTTAAAGGGGTCATATGATGCGATTTCAAGTTTTCCTTTGTCTTTGTGAGTGTTACAAGCTGATTGTGCATAGATAAGATCCCTGAAGTTGCAAAGACTAAAGTCTCAAAACCAAAGAGATATTCTTTATCAAAGTTAAGACTCTGTCACGCCCCCCTAAAACGGCTCGTTCTAACACGCCCCCACATATCTACCTCACTATGTGGAAATATTAGCATAATGCCGCCCAAATGTGCACGAAAAGAAAGAAGGCGTGGTTTCAGTAACAGCAGTTAGTGTTGAAGCAGCATGTCAGGGAGACGCTGTGTGTTTCTAGGCGAAAGCAAAAGCACTTTATTTGGCCTTCCGAAAGTAGATGCATTTAGGAATCTTTAAGATCACTTACAACAGAACAGCAATGCATTCTATGGACGACCGTTTAGTGAACCTAGGAGAGGAGGTAATTCTGACTTTGCTATGACAATCTGGCGCTTCTGAATCAGCTACTGTTTTGTTATTAGTTTAAGTATTTGCTATTGACTGTTCAAATGCAGAGTTTTGCGCATCATGTCTGTGTGTGTGTGAGAGAGAGAGAGACAGGGTCACATCAAAGTGGAGTCAGCTGTCTTAACCACGGCTTGTGTACTGCATCATTACTGTGTCTGTTCCCCTTTCGGGCGAACTGATGGTAAAACTAATGACATTATTTACTGTCTTTACATTTATTTTGAAAGATGAAGCTCGCGATTATGGTAAGGGGCGTTACATTTCCGACGAGTGCTTGCGGTGTTCGGCCAATCACAATGCACTGGGTCAGCTGGCCAATCAGAGCAGACTGCGCTTGTCGGAAGGAGGGACTTTGTAGAAAACGAAGCGTTTGAGAGAGGCGGGGCATAGAGGACCTACAATAATGTACAGTATTTGAAAAATAATGTGTTTTTTGAACATTAAAGCATGTCAACATATTCTGTTACACCAAATACACAAAATAATGATCTTAAAAAAATCAAAACCAAAGAGATATTCTTTATCAAAGTTAAGACTCTGCCACGCCCCCCTAAAACGGCTCGTTCTAACACGCCCCCACATATCTACCTCACTATGTGGAAATATTTGCATAATGCTGCCCAAATGTGCACGCAAAGAAAGAAGGCGTGGTTTCAGTAACCGCAGTTAGTGTTGAAGCAGCATGTCAGGGAGATGCTGTGTGTTTCTAGGCGAAAGCAAAAGCACTTTATTTGGCCTTCCGGAAGTAGATGCATTTAGGAATCTTTAAGATTACTTACAACAGAACAGCAATGCATTTTATGGACGACCGTTTCGTGAACCTAGGAGAGGAGGTAATTCTGACTTTGCTATGACAATCTGGCGCTTCTGAATCAGCTACTGTTTTGTTATTAGTTTAAGTATTTGCTATTGACTGTTCAAATGCAGTGTTTTGCGCATTGTGTGTGTGTGTGTGTGTGTGCGTGTGCGTCTGCGTGCGCGCGTGTGTGTGATAGAGAGAGCGAGAGAGACAGGGTCACATCACAGTGGATTCAGCTGTCTTAACCGTGGCTTGTGTACTGCAAACACATACCAGCTTCATCACTGTGTCTGTTACGCGACTCTGTTCCCCTTTCGGGCTCTGTCTTTACATTTATTTTGAAAGATGAAGCTCGTGATTATGGTAAGGGGCGTTACATTTCCGACGTTTTGCTTGCGGTGTTCGGCCAATCACAATGCATTGGGTCAGCTGGCCAATCAGAGCAGTCTGCTCTGATTGGCCAATCACAATGCACTGGGTCAGTTGGCCAATCAGAGCAGACTGCGCTTGTCAAAGGAGGGGGCTTTGTAGAAAACGAAGCGTTTGAGAGAGGCGGGGCATAGAGGACCTACAATAATGTACAGTATTTGAAAAATAATGTGTTTTTTGAACATTAAAGCATGTCATCATATTCTGTTACACCAAATACACAAAATAATGATCTTTAAAAAAGCATCATATGACCCCTTTAAATCATGGATGGCCTATGAGTGTGTACATTTTCAATTTTTGATGAAGTATTTCTACAAAAGAACGATTTGTTCATGGATCGGACATCAGAGACTTTTTTACAGATACATTCTTACTCAAAATCTTATCTCTTTAATTAGAACATTTCAAAAAATGAGTAAAGAATTAAGATTTCTAGATTAAGGTTTCTGTTCTGAATAGTACATTCTTCAGAATTTCTTTATTTGTCTTCCACAGAAGAAAGTAATATGGGTTTGGAATGACTTCAGGATGAATAAATATTAGAATTTTCATTTTTGGTCAAATCACTCCTTTCAATGTAAAAGCAAATATGTTGAAACAAGGACAGTTTTCTAGTGTTGATGTGCAAGTAATGTGTTGATGTAGCCCCTCCCTCTCTCACTCTCATAGGACTGTTCTGACAGTGACAGCAGCTCTGTTCTGTAGTCAGGTGTGTTCAGTGATTATTTTGGACAGCATGGATCTAGAATATTTCACCATACAGCTGCACCATCACGGAGATCCTCAGTGGGGCCGAATCTGATTAAATCCTCTTCACAATGAGGATTTGCTGAACACTATGCTATTTTTATTTTTTTTTGCATGGAACAATAGTATCTTCACTATCAAGAGGGGCTCTATTTGGCTTCCACTGTAACTGAATACAAATGATTTCCGCAAGGTTACTGGCTTCAGAAACTTGGAGCAGAAGTGGTTGAGTGCCAAAAGATACTAATAGGACTGCACTCCATTAGTATCAAAACTAAGCTCACATTGATCACTGCGATCATGCTATTGTGCAAGGCATTTGCTTAAAATATTGCTAGAATATGGAAACCTTGCAAAATAGCTGAAATCTTCCATAATTGGAAAGTAAAGTTAAAAGAGTCACATATTATATATGTTATATATAAACCTTTGTGACACATTTTGATAGCTTGCTTTAAAGGACTTGGCTTAGATCCAAGCTGTCATCAAAAACGAACTGCATCTCTTTATTTGAGTATGCAGAACAAATCACCTTTTGTTTTAAACACATCATCTGCATTTAGCACATTGGATAAGGCCCGAAAATCACATCCTAATACCTATTTCTGTCATGAGATACTAACTTGGATGCCACAATACTAATTGAAACATGATTCACATTTTCAGAATTATTTTATTGACATCATTTTAAATGTACAGTTTGCACTGGAGGGCCAGTGATTGTGTTTCTACTGTAAATTACACACTTTTCCTGTTTATTTATTTGTTTTCTAAGTGTATGGTGCTCAGAAGGTCTGAGTGCTTACCATAAAGGTTTGTGGGTAATAATGACAAACTACACTACACTGCTGTTCAAAAACTTGGAGTCTGTAATATTTTTTTATATTTTTGAAATAAGTCTCTTATGCCCACTAAGGTTGCATTTATTTGATCAAAAATACAGAAAAAACAGTAATATTGTAAAATATTATTATTATTCAAAGTAATTGTTTTCTATTTAAAATGTAATTTATTCCTGTGATGCAAAGCTGAATTTTCAGCAGCCATTAGCTCCAGTCTTAGTTGTCACATGATCCATCGGAAATCATTCTAATTATATATTTTTTCCATTATATATATTTTTTCAGGATTATTTGATGAATAGAAAGTTCCAAAGAGCAGCATTTATTCAAAATAGAATTCTTTCGTAAAATTATAAAACTGTTTTTAAAGTCACTTTTGATCAATTTAATGTGTCCTTGCAGAATAAATGTCTTTCAATAAATAAATAAATATTACTGACCCCAAATTGTAGAATTGTAGTGTATATGGTAAAATTAATAAAGCATTTTTATTTTTATGTTTATTTTTAAAAACAAACAGGAACCCCTCGATTTCCGGTTTTGTTTTGTAGAAAACATGGAAACACCAAAGACGCTTTAATATGTTGTGCGTTTTATTAGACTGGTGTCGACCGCACAGAGCAGCATTATAACAGAACTTTCAAATGTATCTAGTATGATAAAACAGCGCTGCTTTTTTTCCCACATACACACGACCGGAAGCGGTCGACTGTGGCATAATAAAAGCTCCGCTGCTTTCGAGCCGTGTGTCGCGCTCGTTCAGCGGCCTCGTTTCGCTTCGACGGCTTTCAGCCTCACCCTGCTTCATTCTACTACGGTAATAAATCATTAGCTCATCCATGAACATGATTTCTGCCCGAGTCCTGTCAGATGGCATCGGCTGTGGGGATGAAGACGACAAGTCCCATGATTCCACATTCAGTCACGGCGTCATCAAACTACGCCTTCTTCATAGTCATCTGTATGTTAATCATCATTCTGACCCGATCTGGTCTGGAGGGGTGAGAGCCCTCTCAGTGTAAATCTACAGCCTCTTGGTCCCGAGCTCCTCCTGGGTTGTCCTACACGTGCTGTGCACACCATTCTAGGTGCTATCCTCAAGCTATGCTTTCCATAACAGTAGTGCCTGTATATTGAGCAACATAGGGCCATCAGATGTCCAAGTGGTAATTCTAAGTGTGATGTGATTGTGTTGTGAGCTTGCATTGAATGAAATTGATTAAAATCATTAAAGCAAGACACGGGTGATGTGGTTTGTTACTTTGAACCCTTGAGGTTGATCATTCTCAAGACATGTTTTTAATGGAAAATGGTCTCATACAACACATTTTTGATAGAACAGAAAATTTAAACCATACATATCTACCTATCTATCTATCTATCTATCTATCTATCGTGTGTGTGGTTAAGGTACGTTTTGGGAAAAAAATGTCTATATAAGATTTTTGTTTCATTTTTGTATTGGTTTTGGTTTGTTTTAAGTTATGAAAAAATGGGTAATTTGACTTGAAAGCCTTTTTTAGATATGAATGAAGCATACTAGAGAAAAACTGACCCACAAGATTTTTTTAAGGAGACAAAATAAACTCATTTATGTAATGCTATTAATAAAACTAGAAGCATCTTACACTTTAAACACACAATTCTGGATGGTGGTGCTGCTGGCCTTCAATGTAAGAGAAAAAAAAATATCGCAGATGCAGTGGACTCCCAGCAGCGACTCAGTCGTCCTCACAAAATTCAATAAATAATTCAAGTCTCAGGCTCTGCATAGTGCTGGCTATTTCAAGTTACTGCACGGATACTGTTTGGGTGTGGTATAGTGAAAATGAACAATATGGGACAATGTAGCTTTCTAGTAAAAATGTGAACAGCATAAATGAAACTGTTCATGTATAACTCACTGAAATGTACAACATCACAGCTCTAAAGTCAGAGAACAGCATAAAAATGTCACATTCTTAAATCCAGCTACTTATCATCATATTTGAATGAAGATTATAATGAATAGCCTACCTTATCATCCATTTTTTGAATATTTGAAAACATGTCCTGACGTGCCCTCCAGTGGTTATTGCGAGTGCTGCTATTTTGAGTGCATTTCCCCCCACTTGTTTTTCTGTTTTGAAACACAGGCTTAAATAAAACCAATAAAAATGATAACTATTGATTATATTCATGTTAACATAATACCAATAACAAAAGTATATCATTTCATTTTATGTTTACGAGCTCCAATAATACTAGCCTAATAACTGTATAATATATGTTTCTTCTTGTTCTGTCCCATAGGCATTAAAATATATTGTTAATTCACTTCCACACAGTTGTAAAACTATATTTACTTTTGTCTTTCTGAAATTCCCTGTGTCAGCAGAAAGTTTCAGCCAGGCTTTTATTTTGTCTGTGACACGGAAACACGTCACGACCTTCTCCATCCTCCCCAACAAACAAATTACCCGCGTTCCTGTCTGTCTCCTCATCCGCTCAACGTACATGAAGTTCAAGGTAATTTAATTTCCCAAACAGCGAAGCAGTTTTACAGAACAGAGTCCAGTTGCTCAATATATTTTAAGACTATATGAATTTTCCTTTACGCGCATCTGAGCCTCGACCAGTTAATAAAACTGAACTAGGAAGTGATCCTCAAAGCAGCTGACTCTAACATCAGAGTAAGTGAATTTAATCATTCATAACCTCTCTGGCAGTATCAGGTTATTGTTTTGAGATTTGTTAGCTTGTGTATAGTGAAGCAAACAACCAGCACTCAACCTGGTTGAGATTACGAGTTAATAAACGTTTGTTTACATCGCACGAGCTGACGTCTTATAGCTGTTTTAAAAACACGTTTAGAGGGATGTCATTGCCAAATGCAATATCCTCAGTATTCGGAAGTCTTATTTATGTAGTTGTATGCTTTCTCAAAGGTTAAGATGGCAAAAAGAAAAAATGTCTCTAAAATAGTGGTGGCATGCGAGTGGGCATCATGCACTTTCAAGAGTCAAAGCATGGAGGAGTTGAGTGATCATATGTCTCTGCATCTGAAGGAGCATCTTGGGGAGGGAGATGCCATGGAGGAACTGGGTAGGATATTGTAATGCATTCATAAGTAGATGAATAAGGCAGATCTTTAATGCAATGTCTGTGGCAACATTTGAATCTTATGTAAATTGTAGGCAGTTCATATATTAAGATGGTTGTGTTTGACATCATGTCTGTTATAGAGGATTATCCGTGTCTATGGAGGGGCTGTGAGTTCCTGGCGATGGGAAGCCAAAGCGAGCTGATCGCTCATGCCCATTTCCACATCTTCCACAGCAAGCTGAAATACATTGGGACTCAGCTCCTTGAATCCCACCCTGAACTGCCTAGTTGCACTCAGGATCTTCACAGCAGCAGTCTAGTCCCAGATGTCTCTGAGGGGTTCGTCTGTCAGTGGCAGCACTGTGATGTTAGTATTGTAGCATGTTGACTTCTGTTTTACTTTGACCCAAAAAGTGACAATTTGCTGAAAATGTACTTAGTACTTGCCCTCAGGTCATTCACGGTGCAGGTGAGTTTGTTTTTCCATAGGAACAGATTTGGAGAAATGTAGCATTACATCACTTGTTCACCAATGGATCCTCTGAGTCTGCAGTGAATGGGTGCCGTCAGAATGAGAGTCCAAACAACTGATTAAAACATCACAATAGTCCACAAGTAATCATCAAGTCCTCTATCCATAATATTGATTTCTCAAGTGAAAAAGTCGGTCTTGTCTGAAATTCATTCAAGAAATATCCACAGATTAAGCACTGTTTACAAGCAAAACAGTTCTAAACAAATATGTCGGTTTTAAAAGAACAACAGGGGATGGACTTTTTCCACTGCGCGAAATGTTATTATGGATTAAGGTCATTTGGCCAGAACTGGTGGTTTTAGAGTGAAAAAGTCGGTCTTGTCTGAAATTCATTCAAGAAATATCCACAGATTAAGCACTGTTTACAAGCAAAAACAGTTCTAAACAAATATGTCGGTTTTAAAAGAACAACAGGGGATGGACTTTTTCCACTGCGCGAAATGTTATTATGGATTAAGGTCATTTGGCCAGAACTGGTGGTTTTAAGTTAAAGATGAATTTGTTATTATTGACGGCACCCTTTCACGGCAAAGGATCCATTTTGTGAGCAAGTGATGTAATACTAAATTTCTCCAAATCTGTTCCAATGAAGAAGCAAACTCATCTACATCTTAGATTTACCTGAGTAAATTTTCAGCAAATTTTAATTTCTGGTTGAGATATTCCTTTAAATTAGATGTTATATAATGAGCTTGTCTGTTTTTTTGCTTTTTCAGAGTTCCTTTAATAACCCTGAGTGGTTTTACCGTCATGTTGACATGCACGCACACTGCACTGAGCTCCAGCCGCTTCCTGATCGACAGCAGGCTCTCTTCTGCAGCTGGTCAGGTAGGCGCTTTCTGCAAAACAGGAATGTTTCACCAATGTTTATAATGTTCCTATGTGAAACGCTTTTGCTATTTTCGCAGGCTGTGATGCTTTCTTTAAAATCAAGTACCGTCTCCGTGAGCATCTGCGCAGTCATACACAGGAGCGGCTACCCTTTCACGGCAAAGGATCCATTTTGTGAGCAAGTGATGTAATATTAAATTTCTTCAAATCTGTTCCAATGAAGAAGCAAACTCATCTACATCTTAGATTTACCTGAGTAAATTTTCAGCAAATTTAAATTTCTGGTTGAGATATTCCTTTAAATTAGACGTTATATAATGAGCTTGTCTGTTTTTTTGCTTTTTCAGAGTTCCTTTAATAACCCTGAGTGGTTTTACCGTCATGTTGACATGCACGCACACTGCACTGAGCTCCAGCCGCTTCCTGATCGACAGCAGGCTCTCTTCTGCAGCTGGTCAGGTAGGCGCTTTCTGCAAAACAGGAATGTTTCACCAATGTTTATAATGTTCCTATGTGAAACGCTTTTGCTATTTTCGCAGGCTGTGATGCTTTCTTTAAAATCAAGTACCGTCTCCGTGAGCATCTGCGCAGTCATACACAGGAGCGGCTGGTCGCTTGCCCCACCTGTGGCTGTATGTTCTCCAGCAATACTAAGTTCTTTGACCATATCCAGAGACAAGCAGAACCAGAAGGTCAGTTTATTTCAAATAGTTTCTCTTCACTCGCTGACAATACAGCAACACTGATGTTTAAGAATGTCCATGAAATGTCTCTAAGTCTGTAGTTGTTCCATAAATATGTTTTATTGCAGATTCTCTAACATGTAGACATTGTGACAAAGCATTTGCCAACGAGAGGCTGCTGAGAGACCATGTTCGTCAGCACGGTGAGTTCAAGTTTGATTTGTAAGTTAAACTTTTGAGATTGGGATACACAATATATCAATACCATATCAGTTACTGGCTGATATTGGAGATTTAAGTTTAATGGATATGAAATTATGCATGCTCATTTTACATTTACATTATAATATAATTTACATTGTACATTATAAAATATATATTCTATATTCTTTATTTATTTAGGCCAAATAGTACTATGGAATTTTAATATCAGCCATAGCATGAAAATAATTATCAGATAATGTGATGCATCCCTAAATTTAGGATGCTTTTTTAAAAGAATGACATCTTCTGGAAAACAGTATTGTTCTTTATAGATGCTTTATGCCATGTTAAGTCATATTTATTTATATACAGCTTTATTCAGTACAGATTGTTTCAAAGCAGCGCAGTAATAAACAGTAATAACAGTATACTTTTTTTATTATTTTATTTATGGTTTTGTTAAATAGAAAGAAAGAAAAAACGGACGAACAGCAAAACAAACAAACAAAAAACTGCTGAACTTCCTCAGTAATGAATACAAAGCAATTATTGAAAATACTGAAGATAGACACGTAAAAAAAAAACTATATTTCTTTATAAACTAGATCGAAAATAACAGTATTAATAGTGTCTTTATTCAGCTCAGTTTAGTTTTGTTCTCATTCAGCAGTGTCCGTGCATTCAAATTCATAATGTTACTGAATATTAAGTGTCTTTTACACCTATAAAGATATCGGAGTTTCTTCTTTCTTTTTTTGCAGTGAATCATATAAAATGTCCTCTCTGTGACATGACATGCACGTCCCTTTCCACCTTGAAGATCCATATCAAATTCCGTCACTGCGATGAGAGGCCCTTCCCGTGTGACTTCTGTGAGAGCAGGTGGCTGCCGAGAGTTTTCGCACTGACCACATACACTCAATGAAGTACTGAAGAATATATTGCTTACATTTTATGGTTTATCTCCTTACCTTTAGCTTCAAGAACCAGCATGATCTGCGGAGACACATGGAAACTCACAATGAGGGAGCAGCATACCACTGCACAGTAGAGGGCTGTGGATACTCTTCACGCATGGCCCACACCATGAACCAGCATTATAAACGAGTGCATGAGGTCAGCCAGCAGAGGGTGCAGTAACCTCAGCCATGATTCATATTTAAAGGAACGTTTTTGAGTTGAGCTGTACTCCTAGCATTTGAGTCTAAATGTTGATTATTACAGAAAATAATTCTGACACATCTATACCGAACTATGAAACTAGTGTGATAGAATTGTTTACTGATATATTTTTTAATTATTTTTAAATAATGTAATTATTTTTTAAAAATTATAATTATTTTTTTTTTTTTTACATTATTTATATTTTTCATATTAGTGTTGATGTGATCAATTGTGTAAACTGCCTTTTACACATACAAAAGTATTAGTAGTTTTATATACACATAGTAAAGGTGTTTTTTTAGTATCATGGAGATACTGTTGTAGTTAGTATTTTAAGTTAAAATTTTAATATTTAATGTTTTATTTGTTTAAATGTTATTTGTAAATATCTGTACTTTTTAAATTCATTTTTATTTCAGTTTTAGTTATTTTAGTACATCAAGTTAAACTATAAATGTTACACTGACGATTAGTTGGAGTTATATAAATATATATAAAACTTAACACAGTTTATTTTGAGTAATTACTTTTTTTTAGTTTTAGTTAACTATTAGTAATGTCATATAATAACATGTATGAAAACTGTCTGCAACAGGACAACATGGTTCCAAGGTATAAATGTCACCTTTGTGACAAGACCTTCTCTTGGTGTTACACACTCACCCTCCACCTTCGAAAGAAGCATCAACTCAAATGGCCATCTGGACATTCCCGTTTTAGGTATGCAATTAATAGTATCTTAAAATGTAATTAGTTGCTTCTGAGCTATTAATTTGCCTTCACGTACTAAAAATTGCTCGTTGAACAGGTACAAGAAGGACGAGGATGGGTATCTGCGGCTCAACATGGTGCGTTTTGAGACTGTAGAGGTTACGGAAGAGTTGATCAAAAACATGGCTGAAAAGCGCACCCCCCGCAAGGTCTCTGGTTCAACCAGTCACTCCAAGGAACCCATGCTGCATCCCGACAGCGGCAATAGCACTCCCCAGCATTCTTCCTCACCCTCCTCTCCTTCCTCATCTTCTTCAACCTCAGAGCTTCTGGAGGGAACTGACAGCAGTGGATTAAAAGGCGATGAAACATCTGTGTATTGTGTGTTGAACACTGTGACTGAGGTCAGTGGGGATCCAGAAGAAGTGGCCCAACCTGCAGGGCCATCAGGGGCTGTTAGAGCTCTGGCTGCAGTGGCTAGAGGTCTAGGAATGGATGTGGTGTAATCTCATACCTATCAAATGCAGTTCTTATCAGAGATAACCTGTGTAAGAATACACAACCTCTTTAACCTCCATAGATTAAACATTTTCCATTAGATCAATGTTTTTATTAACTAATATGCAAAGTTTAGAGGCTGATGTTTTTTAAGCATTTTTTTTTTTAGGTTTTTACATGATCTCAGGTGTCTAATACATATTTGTACTTTTTTTTGTTCTCCATGTAGCACTCTGACTGTTTTTTTTTTTGTATTTTATTTTACATAAATTTTACCTTTGATATTTTTAGCTCTTCATTTTAACAAATTGATTTTTGCTTTTATTTTTTATAAATTACCAGGAACAATAAGATAATTTTTTGAATAGGTAAGTAGGTAACATCTAATTTATTTGTTTTGATACTTGTTGAATATTTTGCATATTGTGCTGTATTATGGTTCCATTGTTGCCTTGCTATAGTTGTAAATAGTTGTGTATTTTTTTAAGTCCTTTAGTTTCAAATATATTGTTAACATTCAAAATGAACAAGTAATTTTTTTTTTCACCTCAAGTCATTTTAATCTTTTTTTTTTTTTGACAAAAAAAATAATAATTTCCACCACTGTACATTTCGACTACACGTTATTTCACATGAAATGCTTGATATACATAAGTCTGTCAGTTTCTGATGAGGTCAGCCAGCAGAGGGTGCAGTAACCTCAGCCATGATTCATATTTAAAGGAACGTTTTTGAGTTGAGCTGTACTCCTAGCATTTGAGTCTAAATGTTGATTATTACAGAAAATAATTCTGACACATCTATACCGAACTATGAAACTAGTGTGATAGAATTGTTTACTGATCTTGACTGTGCAAAGACTGAATCATGTTGGCAACACATAACACATTTTATATATATATATATATATATATAATCTTTTTTTTTTTTTGACAAAAAAAATAATAATTTCCACCACTGTACATTTCGACTACACGTTATTTCACATGAAATGCTTGATATACATAAGTCTGTCAGTTTCTGATTAAGTCCAGCTCACCGAGTCACAGTGTCTCTGTGTGGGTGCGAAACAGGTCTGTCTGTGAGAGGGGTCATCCGTCTCGGAGACCCTGGCCGTGCTGCCAGCATTGGAAAAAGCGGGTGTGGTTGGGCGTGCATATAAGCAGCAGGTAGAGACCTACTGAGCGAGGTGTAATGTGGGAGCCCTGTGCTGGGGTAAGCCGCCGCGAGGAGTCCTGGAGGTGGTAAGTGAGGATCCAGTGCAGTATAATGCATAGCCAACAGGCGGCTACGCTCGCTTTCTTCTCTCAGGAAGGCCAGACGCTGCCGTTCCTCCAGTTGACTCCTTTGCTCCAAGGCCATGGACTGCAGAAATGGCTCACGTGGGTAAGCAGGGTGCCCCATCATGGCACGTTGCAGGGGGTTGGTTCTTATTAAGAGGTCCTTGCCTAAGGAGTCCCTCCGAGGAAGATCTAAACCTCGGTAAACATTCCGCATAGACTCCCAGTGTTGAGGCGAGTAAGGCAGCCTTTCGGCTCCAGGTAGTGGACCCATTCCCAGAAAAGGTGAGACTAGCCTAGTCCTGTCAAGACCAGGGTGGCCAGCTGGGATTCCTATTGGCAAAGGAAGAGTTGAAAGAGGTGAAGGGTTAATAGCAGGGGCTCTGGGATCCTGCCATGGTTTTTCCAAAACTTTCTGGTGTGTTGTAACCTCATGGTCCTGGTCGTCTCTCTTCTCCTCCTTCACTCTCACCTTGCTGCTCTTGGCATGGGGTTCATATTCGACTCTAATCTTCTTCTCAGCTGGCTCCCAGGGTTGGCTATCACTGTTTGGCCGCTTGAGATCCTCTCTCTGTTGCTTGGGTGATGAACTCTCTTTTCCCTCTGGCTTGTCCTCAGTGGGCTGCTGCTGCTCGCTTTTGACATCCTTTTCTCTTTTGTCACTTTGGATCTCTTTGTGTGTTGGCTCCTCAGTTTCTCGAGTTTGTTGCGGAAGCTCTTGGGCTTGTGTTTTCTCTCTTGCCTGCTCCAATTCCTTGGTCTCATCAGGAGAGGAACTTTTGAAGGACTCTGTTGGTTGTTTGTTGTCCAGTGCACTATTCCTGATGGGTGACAAATGCCTTTCATTTGATTTCTCTTTTGGCTCCCTGCAATGATTGAAATAAATGATTATCTATTTAAACTCTTAACCAGGAGGTCAACTCTAAGAATTCTTGATCAGGTAGGTTATCTAGGACCAGGGGTGTCCAATCCTGTGCATGGAAGGCCAATGTCCTGCGGAGTTTCTCCAACCTGCCCCAAACTCACCTGCCTAGAGGTTCCTTAGGTAATCCTGAAGACCTTAATTAGCTGGTTTAGGCATTTAATTAAAACTGAACATAAACTCTGCAGGACAGTGGCCTTCCAGGATCAGGAATGGACACCTCTGGCTTAGGCATTTTGCTCCTGAAACACATCACGGAGGTCTACATAACTGCAGAAAGCAATCTGATAGCATTCCCAACTGTTCAATAACAGTTGCTCGGCTAGTGCAGGACTCCTTGGAAGTACCCAATTTGAAAATCTTTCCAGAACTAAGTGCCCGTTTAGCAAATATGGCAGCAACCTGGTCACAAACCTTCGGGGATGCACATGCTGACTGAGCAACTGGCATTGAAGTGAATGCTAACGGATAGGATTCTGTCAAGATCTTCTTGATCTTGGAATCGCAAAATAGCTGGTACGTACCGTTCCTCGTCATCTTTGTTGTCTAGGGAATCTCTTTTAATCGCTGCTCTGTCTGGTATGGAGGGAGCTCTCTCAGTTTCAGAAGGCCTTGGACACAGAGGCGGCGTTGGGAAGGATGAGGGTGTCTGGTGCAATCTGTTCCAGGTCTCCAGTTGTCCACTTGAAGTTGGCACCGTTTTACCATCTTTAGTCCCATGTGCTGCATTTGGTGCTGTGAATGCCCGAGAGTAATTATCGTCAGTCAGAGGAAGACTCCATTTTTAACCTACAGCAAAAGCAGATCCTTTCACGTCAGGATAAAAGATATCCTTACTTAGTGTTGGGTTTCCTAGTCCTCCAAAGGCAGATGAACTCAGTGTACTTAGGCCTCCAAAGGTGAGTGGCTTATTAAGAGACTCTACACAATAACAAGGGATACGGGAGTTTAGAATTTGAGGAGTAATGTTTGTCTAATATGAATTAAATTTTGAAGTCAGACGTAATCTTACCATGATGGGGGATTACACTGTGGAGATTGTTTGGGGTCTGCGGTAAGGGTCCATAGGGCGAAACTGAAGGGTGTGTGGGACCTAACAAGACAGATGTAGATACTGGTTAGCACAGTCCTGTTTCTGTCAGACAATCTCTAATAAAAATCACAGGACACTGCTTCCTGAGATTACGGGGATTCATTAATGTTGACACTGGCAGTACCTAACCCTACACTAGTCCTGTCCAGTCCCGTTTCTTAAGAGCCAACGTCCTGCAGAATATAGCTCCAACCAGCCCTAAAATACCTGGAAGTAATCCTTTAAGTAATTCTGAAATCTTTAATTAGCTAGTTCAGATGTGTTTAATTACGGTTGGAGCTGAACTTCCCTCTAGCAGGAGGACTGGACTACCCTAAAATCAATTGGAAGTACCAGGTTGATAAGAATGCACCGTGTTAATCCATAACCCTATAATCTAATTGGTTGATGGGATGTTGTTCCAGGACCAACAACTTGGTGATCCAGGAACATCCCATTTGGCTAAATTACAGTAACTAGTGTGGATTTGATCCATGCTGTAATTTGTACCTGCATTAGAGAGAATGGTGGAGGGACGGGGTAAATCACGTGGCTGCAGTCCCATGAAGCTCGAGACAGGCGATCGACTCAGAAACTCCGGCTTAAACCCAAAGTCTAATTTATGTGGCTCAATCTGCATATGCTTCTGTAACCCCAGGAATAGAAAATGGGTACATTAATCACAGATTACTTGTCCAAAACTAGATATATTCCACATCTTAAAAAAGAACAGTTATTTCTTTTGCGCTTACCTTAAATTTTTGCTGATGATGGTAAACTTGCCATGCAATGTGGACATGCATTGCACACCACTTCCCAGGTTTCTAAGGAAAATGAAAATAAAAAAACAATGAATGATGGGTAAAGAATTGTGATTTACTAGGTTAATAAAAAGGAGTTGAATAATCACATGTAAACCTTACCTTTGGTTTAGGACACATGGGGTCAAGAAGCTAAAAAAAACCACATTACATTTTCCTTCTTATATTTCTTCAATGATAGACAGAACAGCTGTAAATATTTAATGAGACACATGAACATGTATGGCTCAGATTTTGACTCATTAGAGAAGCCTTGCAACTGATGCTAAATGGAAACCTACTCTGGAGTCCTGTAAAAGTTGGTGTGGCACAGATCCTGGCCTTGACACCACATCTAGTAGGTTGGAGGCCTGCAAATACAAATTTGTGAATACTACGTCTATATTCATTTACATTGTTAACATGATCATGAATCATGCCCTGTTCTTCCACGGCACACATTCTCTTTTATATAAGTAATTATATGAGACCATGTCTCACATGAGACCAAGTGTGGCTAGCCCAGCCTTTACATTTATTATTATTCCTGGCCTTTAAAAACAGGCTTTGCAAATGTGGGTCTGAAAATAAACACTTTGCAGAATCTCATCTGAAAACTAGAAAACCACAAGACTTTTCTTGTTTTTTCTTTTCTTTCTTTGTGGGAGGTCATCTCAACTCAAGAAATATCAAGTTATTCACAGGCTTCCTTTAGCGTCGTCAGGGCCTTTTAAGAATGCTGTGTTTCAAACAAAACAGAAGCTAAGAGACAGAGTGGCAGGCAAACCTTGGGCTGAAAAGCTCCCTGGAGAGAGCTGAATGGTCCAGCAGGTGGAACCATAGGAGGTATTCCAGTCATTATTGACTGATAGGACGGGACCAACTGTAGGGAAACAGCAGAAAAATGTCATTAATTTCAGGAAACAAAAGTGTGTTCATGCTGATTTAGGACACATTGCTGAACTTAAGTTTACATCTCACAATTCTTTTTTTTTCTTTTCTTTTTTTTTTAAGATTTATTTTTGGCGTTTTCGCCTTTATTATGATGGGACAGATCAGAGAGCTGACAGGAAGCGAAGTAGGAGAGAGATGGGGGGCGGGATCGGGAAAGGTCCTCGGGATTTGAACTCGGGACGCCCGTAGTGCAACAGCACTGTATGTTGACAATTCTGTTTTTTTTTAAGCTTCTGTCACTACATAAAAAATACTAAAGGAAATTGTGACTCGAAATTCTTCTTTGCTTTCAATTGCAAATTTATCTCACAATTAGATATAGTTTATTAGATATAATAATTAAAACTTGTCTTAGAATTGCAAGAAACAAAGTCAGAATTGTGAGTTATAATTGCAGAATTATGAAATATAAACTTATAATTAAGAGGAAAAAAGTCTAAATTGTGAGATATAAACTCAGAATTCTGACTTTTTCCTCACAATTCTGAGTTCACATCCCACAATTCAGTTTTTTCTTCCTCCACATAATTAAAAATAAAAATTATTTATTTTTAAATAATTATTTATTGCAACTCTGAATTCTGACTTTTTTCTTGCAATTGCAAGTTTATATCACAATTTGGACTCGTCTTCTCAGAATTGCGAAAAAAGGGTCAGAATTATGAGATAAAAAGTCACAATTACCTTTTTTTTTTTTTTCAATGGCAGAAACAGGATGAATGAGATGGATGAGTAAACGAAGCATGCAACTCAAATCACTGGCCATGATGTGCACAAGATATAACTTACATTGTGTCTATGGAAGGTGTCCACTTTAGCGGGGTATTTGTCAAACTGCAAGAAAAGAGAAAAAGAGATATTTATCTTCACTTAGTGACTTTGTACATTGCAATTGGTAGAATTTCAGCTCAAAACATTGATTATTATGAGCACTGATTAAGAGTATTTCTCCTCACTTGTCTGGCAGGGGTACGCACCAGTGGTGCTGCTGGACTGGGCATGATGGAGTGGGGGAATGGAGTGAAGGTGTGCTGATGTGTGTGTTGGTGTGTGTGCTGGTGCTGGTGGAACTCTGTGCGCAGGTAGGCCGGGGGAGCTAGAGCGCCTCCTCGATCGACAGTCTGGGAGGCCAGGAAGCGAGAGTTTAACTCTTGCCGCAGTAGGTCATGATCTAAGGGGCACACGACAGAGCGAATCAGAGCACAGCTAGCAGATATGTGATTAATTTTTTCAGTCCGTATGGTGCTGCTGTACCTGTGTAAGGAGCTGTTGCTGGCGCGCCGGGCACTGGCAGAGCACTTCCTGTTAAGAGGGGAGGAGGAGGAGGCAGGGCTGTCGTCGGGGCAAACATGTTGAGGTGTTTAGAGAGGGGGATGATTACAATGCTCTTCTTTACTTGTGCTGATGCACTCCAAGTGCACAAAAGTGACTACAAACAGCTTGTTCCTTCAGTCTTTCTTGGGTTCTAAATGTCTCCTCCTTGTGGCATTTTGCTCGTTGTTTTCTGCTCTCGCATTTGTGGTATTAGCAACATCAGCAAGACCTGCAGGTCAATAAAAATACTGAGTCAACACATGGCATACTAGGCCAGATAATTAGAGAATCCTTCTTACCAAACAGTGATTTAGTCACTTTGAGTAGAACAAGATTACATTGCTTGCCCCGGCAAAACTCAATGTCATAATGCTACACTCTGTGCCCACTTCAATCTGTAAAATTATGGTCCCTAAATATAAAGTCATGACACGTTTCACCAGTTTTATCATTTAAAAATTTAAATATTGTTAGCTTGATTACTTAGAAAATATTTTTGATGGGTTTAATTAAATAATATACTATACATTTGCATTTACAGCTCATGGTGGGTCTGTAAAAGTTAATAAAAATGAAAAAAAAAATGTTTTTTTAATTATTTAAAATAAATTCCCCTATGGAAAAAATTAATGCAATTTTAACTCCTGGAACCCCACTTTTGCGCTCAATTCCTGATTTAAATTAACTCTCTTTCATTTTTCTGTTATAAATGTCACATTATGGAAAAAATGGGGTTACAGTTCACACCGATATTAATAAGCATTCTTGAACTACTATTACTTCACACATTTATGAGCAATGATGAAACTGCATAAACTATTTGAGGTAATACTGCAGTACTAACCAAAAATCTGAAAAATTTACATACAATACCACTGAAATGTTTAGGGCCCGTAAAAATTTTTTGTAAATACTTTTTCAGTAATAGTGCCATAAATTGATCAAAAGTGACAGAAAAAAAAATGACATTTATAATATCACAAGAGATTTTGCAACTAAATATTGTTCTTTTGAACTTGATGTTCATCAAAATATTAAGTAGCAAAACTTTTAACGTTTGTAATAAGAAATCTTGGGCACCAAATCAGCATATAAGAATGATTTCTGAAGGATCATGTGACACTGAAGACTGGAGTAATGATGCTGAAAATTCAGCTTTGCCATCACAGGAATAAGAAATTAAAAAAGAAATAGAATTAAAAAAATTGAGAAAAAAAACTAAAAACTTACCACCCCAAAACAGTTCAATTCAGTTCAGCAAAGATAACAGTTCAAAATGAGGGAAGCAGATCTTGTAAAAAAAATAAATAAATAAATAAAAAGAGCAGGATATCTCTGTTTTGACAGCATTAGCCTTTTCACGCACTGCCATACCACTGATGACGTCGGTTTCACCGTGACATTTACTGGTACCTCCCGGGGGGAGGGCGGGCGGCTAATAGTGAATGCAAATGTGATGAAGGGGTGAAATCCCTTAGGGATTGGCCCATCTATACAACCTGCAATTACCTCCTTTTGAACAGCACTCATGCACATAAAGCAAAGCAGTAAATCTCTTTTGTGTAGAGCTGTCAATTTGGGCCTTTTCTCCAGTACTGCTGTATCTATAGTGAAAGGTCTTTTGAGAGCCCCATAATGGATTGTTAGCTTCTCCGAGGGGTAGACCTCCTTTCGCGAACACCAGGGGTCCACGGAGGAGGGAAACACAAGGAGCAACTTATTCGCCTGAGCTGAGCTCCAAATCCCTTGTGATGAGCTGTTTGTATTGAATAGGACGACACAGTCGCAGGGGTCGATCAAACGTTGGGAACAGTAAACGTGCGTGGAGAAACGAACTAAACGTGAATCCCAAGAACACAATACTTTATAAACTTCCAGATCTGTAATGAGATGAACGCACAAGTCTCAAGGGAGGAGAACAGACTAGTCTGTAATGAGTCGTACAGGCCACATGGCACAACTCAATAGCTGGACCGGCTACAGACTAATCGAGTAAAGCTAAATAATAAGCACACAGAGTCCTTAATAGACCCTCATAATGGCGCTGGTGTTTAAATCTAATTTGCATCCCGTTTAATCAAAGAACAGCGTGCGCTGATGTACCCTTCCATCAGACGTCGCAATAACCAAGAAATGAAAACATCTGGCTCGTGTTTATAAGACAAGGTTTCGCTTAAACTGCTTGTTTTCAATTAGTGTCATGGCACGGTAATGCTCTATTTTAATGCAGGTCAGGAATTAAGCTAAGCCTCTTTTTGGAGCTGTCAGGCCACCAGCGAATTTGTCTTTCTGTGTCAGTTGGCAGCTGCCTTCCCCGAGCCATTTTTGTCATTCATCAAGCCCATTACTGGCCTAACCCTTCCAGGCATGCAGAAACGAATGGTCTAATCCCTTCATTCTCACAAAGACAAGATTAGCTGGAGGTTAAACACTCGTGTTCTTTAAATTTTGTCCTTGACATGGTGCCAGGGGAAAGCTCTTAATCTCGTGAAGGAGCAGTTGGAGGGAGCTTTGTGTGCATACAAAAGTAGACGAGCGCGGCTCAGGCGGAGCACAGGTAAGCCCTCCTAAAAACTCCTCATAATCTTCGAATCATGAGCATGTTTACCGTAGCCGTCCCTCTGCGGTTTTATGCTCGCAGATGGCGGGAGACGTCTCATAAATCATCCGGTGGCATCGAGGGCCGTGTGCGTTATTGCTAGGGCACAGTGGACAATGACTCAAACTGAGAAACAGTTGTTCTTGTGTGCTGACAGGTTCCCACATGGTTTTTAGCTCGCTGTGAATGAAGCCCACTCAGCTAAGGTGCATCTGTTCGGCTGCACCTCTCTGACACTTCAACAATCTCCGACAAGAAGAAACCACTATGCGGTTGGATTTCATTTGTGTGGGTTTGTATCGTTGAAATGTGCTAAAACAAATACTCGAAACTTCTACATTCAGGATTAGTCATCAACTGAAAACGGCTAAAAAAGCTCCTACCTCTGTTTCTGCACTCTCCACACCCCTGAATCGTGTTGGAATCCACTAGATCTGTTGGTCCAGGCTGTAATCTGGCAGGTTTAGAGAGTTGTCTCTGGTGCAGCGTTCAGCAGGCGTTCAACAGCTCTTGAATGAGACACAGGGGAACAGTATCTCTCTGTATTCTCAACTTGCCAGTCTGTCTGCAGGATCACAGTCTGTGGTGTTGGGTATCACACAGACTAAGCGAACACTTCCTTAATGGCGGTGCTCTCTCTCTCTCTCTCTCTGTCTCTCTCTTTTCCAGTTAATACATCAAAGCAAAAAGCCAACTGGGTGGAATGCACAGGATTTTCATGCTTACTGTGATTTTTATGGATCAAATCAGTAATACATGCAGGTCTCGGCTTCGAAAGTGGGATTCTACACAGTTTTTTGTTACAGTATTTGGTAACACTTTATTTTAAGAACCAGTTCTATTAACTAGCTGCATGCACATTACTAGCACATTGGCTGTGTATTAGTTCTTATAAAGCACATATTAATGCCTTATTCTATAAGACCATTTTTTACATCCCTTAATCCTACCCCATACCTAAACTTAACAACTACCTTATGAACTAATAATAAGCAGCAAATTAGGAGTTTATTGAGGGAAAACTCTTAATTAATTGTGAATATGTCTTCCCTATTTTAGCAAAACATTAAAATGGGTGCACATAAAGGTCTGGCTTTTCATGTTTTTTTGCCTTAGAAAAGACTTCAATAATCTCACACATGCTTCATGAGTTTTAGAAGAGATCTCAACAATTTCTTAAAAGCAGTCCCCCAATTTGTCAAGATACCAAATCTTACAATCAAAACACAATTTTTTGCTTAAAGTTTTCTCATCTTATTTTATATATATATATATATATATATATACACACACACACAACATGAGCAAATGAGCCAACTGGGTGGAATGCACAGGATTTTCATGCTTACTGTGATTTTTATGGATCAAATCAGTAATACATGCAGGTCTCGGCTTCGAAAGTGGGATTCTACACAGTTTTTTGTTACAGTATTTGGTAACACTTTATTTTAAGAACCAGTTCTATTAACTAGCTGCATGCACATTACTAGCACATTGGCTGTGTATTAGTTCTTATAAAGCACATATTAATGCCTTATTCTATAAGACCATTTTTTACATCCCTTAATCCTACCCCATACCTAAACTTAACAACTACCTTATGAACTAATAATAAGCAGCAAATTAGGAGTTTATTGAGGGAAAACTCTTAATTAATTGTGAATATGTCTTCCCTATTTTAGCAAAACATTAAAATGGGTGCACATAAAGGTCTGGCTTTTCATGTTTTTTTGCCTTAGAAAAGACTTCAATAATCTCACACATGCTTCATGAGTTTTAGAAGAGATCTCAACAATTTCTTAAAAGCAGTCCCCCAATTTGTCAAGATACCAAATCTTACAATCAAAACACAATTTTTTGCTTAAAGTTTTCTCATCTTATTTTATATATATATATATATTATTTTACCTTTAAAAAGGACAGGCACATAGGGATGTTTTAAATTATGGTGAATTACTGTATTATTTATTTCTTGCCTTTTTTGTTAAATATAAATATCTTAGATATTTTTCCAATTTAAAATAACTCCTGTGACGGCTAAGTTGAATTTTAAACTTTTGTGTGTCTTAGACATTAATAAAAAAATTAAATAAAGAAATAAAATTTCACAACAGAGTAAACTTATATACCCATATAAGTTTACTCTGTCAGAAATTTTATTTCTTCATAAAATTTTTTAATGAACGTCTAAGACACAGTTTATACTTAGATAGAATGTAACTGAGATGTCCATTACATCTCATGACCTATGAAAGAGTTTTCCATACAGTATATTATACAGTATATAATAATCTCATTATCTTTGCAGTAAACATATCCACCCCCTCCTGCATGTCTCCTCAGTTTTAAAGCTTCAAATCCAAACAGCTTGTACAAAAGTGTAATTCCTCCTCCAAAACCTCATTTCATCAGCCATATACAGCATATGAGAGAATCAAGCCATATTTGAGCAAGTCATCTCTTGTTATTATAACGTAATCCCTTCCCAAAGGATGATGAGAAAGGCCAGTTCAGGACACAGGCTAAGGATGTATAAATTGCTGTGAGCAAAATGACTGCATTCTCCCACAGCCAGTACAATAGGCGGCGGTGCTTGGCATAAACCTGTTTCATTATTCAGCGCTCAGGTTTCGTTCAGTCTGGGATTAGTGATGGGGATGTAGGCCGGCCAAGCACACAATGTCCCTGATGCCTGTGGGATGTGTTGTACCTCCCGCTTCTGAGAAACCGAGCCCCTGGAGCGCCAGTAAAACAATCACCAGCGTGAAGGACGCTAGAGACTCGGATCCTCAGCTACATAACAGACGACTTCACTGATGATAAAGGGCTCGTTGTGAGTCTTATCGCAGCGCTCAGTCACGACTGTAACGTGTGTGAGAGCTGGGGGCAAAGTGAGCGCTAAAGTTGGATAGTCAAAGTGTTTATTTGAGTTGTGCTGAAAGCTCCAAACAGTCAGCTGTCCCGCTGATCTCTCAACAGCGCCGATCTCGGCGATCCCACACTATCCCACGATGCTTGGGCCTGTCCCGGCTCGGGTTACCCTGCAAACAATGCCAACTCTGTTCTGACTGCCTATCTCACAGACTTCGTTGTACTAACATGTATACCTATGTCTGCAACGGACAGGGGATGAACAGATTATACTATGGCCTTGAATAGTTTCACTTCTACTTTGACAGTGATCATGCCTGTGAAATGCATTCTGGGCCCTGGATAGCATATAATCTTAGCACAGCCTTAACAAGCATCGCAGGAACGTGAAAAACCCTCTAGCCAGGCCAGTCATTGCACATCGGCCAAAACCGTGGGCTGAAGCAAAGACAGCTCTGTGAATAGCGGTTCAGTTATTCCTGGCAGAAACACGTTACGGCTGTGAGTGCTGAGGGAAGCTGTCAACTTTTGACAGCCGAGTGTTGGGCGAACAGATTACACAGCTCCTCGGCGAGCCTGCTCGTATTAGAATTAACAACACACAACCATAACAACAGAAGGTCAAACATAGTCTAGTGCTTATATGGGGGATCCTTCAGTGAGGGAATTGATAGTATTCAAGAAAAAATGCTTAAAAATCAGAACATTATAATAGCTTGAAACTTTTTATTGTGCTTTTTTATTGACACTACTGTTCAGTAAGATTTTGTAATGTTTTTAAAGGAAGTCTCTTCTGCTCAACAATGCTGCATTAATTTGATAAAAAATACAAGTAAATATTGTGAAATATTATTACAATTTAAAGTAAATGTTTTCTTTTCCAGTGTATTTTAATATGTAATTTATTCCTGTGCTGGCAATGCTAGATTTTCTGCAGTCATTACTCCAGTCTTCAGTGTCACATGATCCCTCAGAAATCATTCTAATATGCTGATTTGCTGCTCAAGAAACATTTCTTATTATTATTAATGTCAACAGTTGTGCTGCTTCAGATTTTTGTGGAAACTGCGATACTTCTTTTTTTTCTGTGATATTTGATGAATAGAAGTTTCAAAAGAACAGTATATTGACCATTTTAAAAAGTTAAAAATGACAGATTTGGGATCACATTATACAGAAAGATGACAATTTGAAGATCATAAATGGCATTAATTTGTCAATAAAATGTCAATAATACTCTTCAATTATTTTTTAAGTCTCATTACCAAACCATTTAATATTTGAGAAAAACATTCATTTAAAAATAATGTTATTTATTTATTAAGTTAATCAACTGCTAGTTTTTTTTTTTTTTTTTTTTTTTTTTTTTATTTTTTTACCAGTGCAAAGGATTGCAACAGAACATCCTGTACATCTTGTACGCCATCTTTGAACATTTTGAGATCTTTTAAGGACAAATTGGAGGGTTTGTGCAACCCAGCAAACAAACCAAAACTGGACTCCAGATGGTGGAAAACTACCATTTGAAACAACATCCTAAACTTGATACTTCAGAAAACTTTTGCTAATTGACTTTTTGACTTGTGTTGTGGTAAACATTATTTGCTTTTTCCCAAGGTAATGGATCATCAAATCTCTGGGCATGTTTACAGGTGTCTTCAGTAAACACACACACACACACACACACACACACACACACGTTTGATCTATTGCTGCCTCTAAAAATACACACCGTTAAAGGATTAGGAATATGATGTGTGTCATTCAAGGAGGTAATGTCTAATTAAACTAATTAAAACGAGAAGCATTTGGCAGAACGCTGAGAAATAAAACAGACCCTGAAAGCTGTCTAATCCCCCTAATCCCCCGACAAGTGTCCTTTAACTCAATTGCATTAAGATGGCTTAAGGTTTAATAGGCTTCTCAAAACATTGCTGCACTTTGTGTTCACATCCTTCTGTTATCTTAGACAGCCAATCA
>NW_015660894.1:169288-197973 GCF_001515625.1 Sinocyclocheilus rhinocerous
TTTTTACCGATT
Source organism: Sinocyclocheilus rhinocerous (assembly GCF_001515625.1). Taxonomy (NCBI): domain Eukaryota; kingdom Metazoa; phylum Chordata; class Actinopteri; order Cypriniformes; family Cyprinidae; genus Sinocyclocheilus; species Sinocyclocheilus rhinocerous. The sequence continues at coordinate 169,301 of NW_015660894.1, forward strand.
ATTCAATATTTTTGGCAAAAAAAAAACTGAATGTCATTGCTTCATTACCACAAAATGTATCATACACAATAAAAATTCACATCACACATTATACCAAATTATACCAAGTTTTTCACTGCACTCTAAAAAATGCTGGGTTGTTTCAACCTAACTGAGTCAAATATGGACTAACCCAACCGTTGGGTTAAATTTTTACTTTAAATTTTTAACCCAAAAGTTGGGTTAGTCCAACTTTGACCCAAAGTTGGGTTGAAATAACCCAGCATTTTTTAGAGTGTGACCTAACTGAATAATCACCTATATTCAGACAAACAGTCTGTCTATAAATGTCATCAGAACTCTATTGCTGCCTCTAAAAATACACACCGTTAAAGGATTAGGAATATGATGTGTGTCATTCAAGGAGGTAATGTCTAATTAAAAACTCAATTCCGAGAAGCATTTGGCAGAACGCTGAGAAATAAAACAGACCCTGAAAGCTGTCTAATCCCCCTATGATTGAGACAAGTGTCCTTTAACTCAATTGCATTAAGATGGCTTAAGGTTTAATAGGCTTCTCAAAACATTGCTGCACTATGTGTTCACATCCTTCTGTTATCTTAGACAGCCAATCAGATTTGGCAAAATAAAAGTTCTTTTAAAAGCAGTGCTAAAACACAAAATGTTATTGCACATGAGGAGCAGTCTGACCTAAGACCGTGACCCATCAATGCAGTGAAACTCCAGCCTAGTGCTAGAGAACAGACCATGGCCCATGCTGACAAATGTGCCAGACAGGAGCTTCCAAAGCACCCGCTCTAACATAAAGACGTAAATTCCATTAACTATTGCTGGTGACTCTATGAAAGTAATCTGGTTAAGTTCTTAAGTGCCTCTGATTTGATTGCAGCACGCTTAAGAAGCAAAAACTGCATGAAGTAAATTTTTATGGTTTTTATGAATGCTTCATGACTTAAATGTGTAAGTGTGCCAATAAAAATAAATGCATGACTGAGAATGTGTTGTTAAATAAATCGGCAAGGCTAAAGTGTTTCTGGGCTGGCTGGCTGTGGAGTGACTGGTCCTCTATCCAATTAAGTGGAAGATTACCAGCACGTACTTGGCCTGAACGCACCCACCTCCTAAGTTATCAAAATGCTAATTGGTTCTAAGGATATTGTGTTTTTTACATCCCTGTACTCAATCCAGAGGATTTCTCATCATGCCATCTGCCCAATGCAAGTATAAAGCGTCTTGTAAATGTTTTGTTTTCGTAATTCATCATATTACAGAATGGAAATGTGATGCTTCAAATGTGAAAACGTTCTTAACCTTGGAAAACAAAGTCATGAGCTGCACCAATCTAATGTCCAAAGCTGAGAATATATAACAATATAATTAATAGGCAAAGTAGACATAAAAATGCCCATTAGCGATTTAACGATTATTTCTCATTGGAATAGGGAGTGATGTGATGACACTATCATTGGATAATTGAGTCTATCTATCAAACCTGTCAAGAAGTGTTAGTTAGATATAATGCCTGCTCATGAATTCTCATACAGGGAGGCAAATAAACACAATACTGAAGGCATATTTATTTAGTAATGGCGATGTTATGAAATGTGAGGTTTACCTACCTGCATTTGGAGAAGAGGAATATCTCTGTTTGTCAGAGCAACCTGCAATATTAATAAGTTTCAGTAAAAATTCTGCATTAGCCATCACAAAAATGTTAACCACAAGAGGACACTGTTTCACCACTGCAAAACCTGACAAGCGGCTTCACTCTTTTACAGCCCAATGGTTTCAAAGGAAATGTACTAAAAATAATAATTTGTCCATGCTTCAAAACATGAAACAAACACATCGATAAAATGGAAACGCATCAAAAATTGAGAAAAAAAGGTTATCAATTATTTTCAAGAAAGTTTCATTTTTCATAACCGCTAATTTCAAGAATTATTGGCGTGAACTATCCATTTCTCTCTAGGCATGTCTCACTTTCGCGGTAGTATCTAAATGCACAGCAAAAACAACGAACCCAAATCCAAAATAAAAAAATTCTTTACATTTTATTAGATTTTTTGAGAAGCACTTACCCAAAATACCAATGAAGTGATGAGGCAAGAAGACCCTTCTCAATGTAATCCAAAATATTGCCAATGGTTTTGAATTTTCCAATGCTTTTCAGAGTACAGTCACTCCAGTATCAGAACACAAAAGTGTTAAAAAGTTGTTTCCTTACATGTATAAATATAAACCATAGGTCTATCCAAAATCTAAGAGCTCTGACAAATTGTTTGTTTTTACCCTTTAAATATCAGGGCATGTATGATATTGAACATCCTGAACCAATCCTTTCCAGAGACTGAACCAGTATCCGGTAAAATCCTCCAAACACAGTAAACGTGAGGCTCTGAGCTCCTTCACCATTAACAGATTAAGCGCAAATCCACTCAAAGCAGGTTTGAGATCCTTTCTAGAGCGTGTCCGGCCGCACTCAGCTCGGCTCAAGAATGCTCCCTCAGTAGCGAACCGTGCGTTCCTGTGATCCCTCCCTCAGCGGACACTCCCACACCTCCCTCCTCAGCCCTGAGAGCGGCACCCCGGCGGCAGAACAATTACAACACTCTCCTCCTCTCTGCTCAACACGTACGTATAGACAGTCTAGTGATTATGGCCATCCTCTTAATTACAGGCCCAGAATAACCAGAGGGGACAGGCGACGGGTTCAGAATGCTGATGAGACGCTTCCACCTCGCACCGAAATGAGACTTCACTCTTATTGGGTGACGTGTCGGCTCCAATTAATGCTTCTGTGCTGGTATGCCACCCCGCTTCTTTTGTAGGGTGAGAAAAGGATGATATGATTTAATGCGGTGGTTGCATTTGTACCTGTCACAGCTTATTATAAATGCATCACATAAATGTGAATGTCATGCACACCTTGTTGTGGAATTCTCGGTGAGGTCAGCCAATCGCAAAGCTCTTCTTTGGACAGAAGGGTTGTGAATGTCAGTGGGAAAAGGGCATGGCGAGATGATAAATCACAAGATGGTATATTATCACAACAGATATATCACGTAATTTATTAGAAGCGTCAACACCCCCATGGGAGGAGGCACATGAAAGCTCCTCATCAGCCTCATGTCTTCCGTTGCTAATGCGGTGTCCTCTCTGAACCGGGGATGGGCTCTCTTGGGGAGATAGCAGAAGACTTCAAAGTCCGTGGCCCGCCAGGATCACGGGGAGGTCTCATTCAGCCGTTGCCCCTGTCGGCCCTGAGGGAGTTTCTAATTGCATTTCACAGGCCCTGAACAAAACAAGGCCTTGTTCAAGCTGAAGTTGGTCCTCCTGCTGGGACGTAGCTGTGATTTGCGACTCCTCAGCGGGATGTGGATCTTCAGCTTGCCAGAAAAACAGTTTCAGCTTCCTTCTTCTGACTGCACGCACTGGGGCGCCCATAGGCGGATGAATACACGAGTGGCAGCGACACCTTCTTCTCCCCTCGGAGGCCGTTCGATCTGTGGGACTGGAGGCAGATGTTTGGGCTCAAGTTGAAATATTAATTCAGACCTACACGAGAGACTCCAAATCGTATGCAGGCCATCAAATTTCATCAAACAGAAGAAGATTAGGGGTTTTCTTTTCATAATTTATAAGCTCCAAATAAAAGCCAGTGTACTTTGTACTGGTTCTAGCTGAGCCAGATGTTATTGCTGTGCTTTATTATCCTGACTATGGCGATTTGATATCTAATACAAGCATAGACCTTATTTATGAGTACTTCAAAAGAAGAGCATTTTGGTTAAATTATGTGTATTAAGTGTTTGTAAATCTAAAGTCGCAAGACCCAGGATATTCAGTGTTCGCATGGAAGCGGCGAGATATATTGCATCTTCGTATGTGATGTTTTGAGATATACAAGCCGCATACATTCACCGTTCTAACTACTAAAATCAGACAATAATTTTTTTTGCAACTAATTCTAATTCTTGTTCGTACTTCTCAAGAAAACTTGAGGTTGAAGTCGGAACATACCCGACTGGCAACCATAACCCTTGCTGTAACTCTAACCTTATCATAATTTAATGCTATTTTTATAAGCATTATTTATTTTAACAGATAAATAGATAAATTTTGATATTCATAGATTTTTCTACATCACATAGGATTCTTGGATACGACAGTTTATAAAGCCACTGCTTTTAACTACAACATTTCAATACTAGTCCTAATAGTTAGGACTGGTAATTTGATCCAAATCTGAGAATTTAACAACTTTTAAATTTTCATGACCAAAAAATAACATCAAACATTAATTTCCCCCAAACTGAACTTTGTTCAGGATGTGGATTTAAATCACTGAATTATCTTCCGTCATAATCTCATTTATATAAAACTGAAAAGAGCAGAACGTTTTCACAGTGCCATCACAGTTTAAGCAGTTTCCAAAAAACCATAATCATATATTACCAGCGCACAGCGTGTACGACTAACACAAAATAGTAAATCACTCCTAAATTGCATCATTATAATCATCAAAGGCAGAAAATCGGAGTCAGATGTGATTACTGAAAATGAGATGTGGAACGAGGGCTTTTATTAACTCAGTGCTCAGTTCATTCTAAATCATTTTGTGTAATTATGACAAAGAATCGGTTTACGATAGCGTATGTACATCTGTCCCAACGTTAGCCACATCCCAAAGCCCTATAAAACGAAGAAATGGAATGAAGAATGAGCACACGCAAGTTTTTTCGTCTGTCTTTTTTTAAACACCGAAAGATTCTTGCAGACTCGCCTCAAAGGCAAAGTCATTAGTGCCGACTTGGCCTGATTGTTTTCACTGATTTTCTCTCTGAAGGAGGAGTAAATTGATGCCTTAACCCTTCAGCTCCAGTCTGGCTATTAATTTCAAAGAGCAGGTTTGGCCCGATGGCCCTTTGAGAGAAAGCTGATTTAACTAGATCATTTTTAATGGGGATGGATTCCTCCATACTTGCCCTTTGGAAGAGCTTCTGTCCTCCATAACCACTGGTCTGTAATGGCAAGCTCCTTCTGAGACTATTACTAAGGGCCAATTGGTCTTGAAATGAAATACATAATCTTAATGTACTGGAAGATGTGCGATCCGTTCGCTCGTGGAATGGAGCGACTCCACACCGCAGGAGTTTTCAGTCCATAAACAGAAATGCGGCGAGAATGTCGCGCTGTCAGATCAACGTAGGCTTCGTAAGCAGGCGTACGCAAACTCGCATGACAGCCGTTGCTATTTCCAGGAAGAGATAATCAAAGGCATTTGACTTGTGAGAGCCATGGCGAAATAGCAATATTCTTGGATTTCAAAGAGTGTCTAACCACTGAATAGGGTTCCCATACGCCCTTTCATTGGGATGACACAATGTTGCATCTGCTCGGCAAGGGATAAATTAAGCATGTGAAAGTTTTAGTGAAATCCCCATTTTCCAGTTAATCAAATCTCCCCTAATCAAATTAGGAGCTGTAATTCCCCAGGATGCGTGTGACAAAAGTGCATTATTCCTGCCTTTGGAGCCGCGAGAGAGAAATCAGCGTGAGGCCATTCCCCTCTGCTTCAGTGGCCCTGAATTGAATTGCTCTTCCGACTGACCCGAGCGCAAGAGGCAGGGTCGAGGTAAACTTTGGCAGTGTTTGAGTTCCCAGCTCATTAAAGAGCTGCCTCTGAGGCCACCTCCAGAGACTGTTGAGCCATTCATTAATGAGGCACTTGTGTAATTTTCCCTGGACATCTGTGACGAACAGGCTCTCTTCTCAATGGCACACAAAAAACACCTCGGACAATGAAGCTCACGTTGATGGCTTAGGGAAACAACCAAGGCAAAACCTCTAAAATATGTCATGCGCTCGCATATAAAATCATCTTCGATCTTACAAAGCCGCAGCGATCACCTGTGAGGACTTATTTTCCACTGAATGAAAAGTCTTGAGATTTGATTGAGCTGGCACATACAGGGAGCACAGAAAGTGCCCTTTTATACTCGTTTAGCAGGGCGGTAAATAGGCCCATGGAGCATTCGGATGCCACTTATGTAGTGCTCATAACCAATGTGTACCTCGCGGCTTTGCACAACAGCTTCCTTCCAAACCAATTCATATGGCAGCTAATGAATATGCCACTTTAGACTTCATGAATTGTTCCTTCCGTTCACTGCCCCCAGTGTTAACACCTCTTTATACGATTCTTAACACCTACTGCACTGCCTCTCAAGGTCACTCTGGCTGAACGGAGAGCTGGAGAAAGCCGCACAAAACCTGAGAGGTTCAATTCCTATTCATTTGTCACATTTGCATGCATGCCTCTATACTCAATCACACAAAGGCCACGGTAGCTTAGCCATTGCCCCCTACCAATTACAAATGAGTCCATTAAGCTGTCTGCATCGGGCCCAGCCTCTTCATGATAATGGCTTGTGAGATTTCCATCATAATCGCCGGGCTCCCACTGCAGTCATGAGTGCAGATGGAGGAGGAGAGTGGGTAAAGAGCTATCAAACGGGGCAAAGTGCATTCCTTCAGCTTTGTTTATGTGCAGGCGAACTCAAAAGCCAATGCTTTCTTTAGGAGTGAAGCCTTTAAAGATTATTGCAAAATTCTCATGTAATTTAGGCAGCTGCATGTGCAAAAATACGGGCTTTGATACTGATCATTATTTTATATTACAATATATAACCTATTAATGGCATATAGATATTAAAATATAGATCATTTTTTTAATCTAAATAAATCACAAACAAAAAAGTCTATTTAAGCATCACAACATTATAATGCACAGTATGAAAAATGGATATTCATTTTGAGATTTAATAAAGATTACATTAAAAGTTTAATCAAATTATTTGATTTTATTATTTAGTTATATAATTGAATTATCCTTAAGTGAGATGGCAACAAAGGTAATCAAAATGTAAAAATAAATCCAATATTGGTGATATGATCAATTAAAAAATCTCTATAATGGCAGATATATTGTGCATCGCTAATAAAAGTGACTAGTGCATATACAATCTCTACAATATTATCCTGAACAATTATTATTATGACTTATAATTAACTTTCATTTTCAATGTCAATATAAAACAAAACCCAATACAGATTATCCTCATTAGTCACATAATAAAATAATTCTTTATCATTTTTATATATTTTTAGATTATTTGTTCTGTCAAATCAAGACAATTGTAGAAATGTGGAGAACACTGAAGCAGATGGGATGTTTCTTGTGGTGTCAAATAATTTTCCTCCTTGGTTCCAAAATTAAATGGCAGGGGGTGATTTACGCACCTTCTCTATTAGCGATCTTGGAAGAATAATGTGAACAGCTTTTATTACATGCTGGTTGTTACTCTGACACCTAATTTACAAAGTCTGTTAATGTCTAAAGGGAAATAACAAATCATTTAGTCCAGACAATCAATCCCATAAACATGCATTTATCAAGCTCATTTGTGAAGCCTGACCTAGTTCTTTCATGTCATATAACAGGACAACTCTATAAAGGTCTATTTAAAAGTGGAGGTAAATCACAGCTCATGAAAAACCCCGACAAGTCTCTGCATTTTAAAGCAATCATGACCCTCAAATATATATCATTATAGGATTTCACATAAAAAATATTAGAAAGCAAGCACACTATCCAGCTGCCTGAGAGGTTTCACTAGTTCACTAAAGGTTTTTAGATGAACAATAAGCAAGTCATGACTTACAGTTCAAGCAAAAATGTTGTTTTGGACCCCATTGACTTTAATTGCATGGGCAGCTGAAACATTCTTCAAAATATATTTTTTTGTTTTCCACTGAAGAAATAAGTCATACAGGGTTGGAACGACATGAGGGTGGGTAAACAATGATAGAATGCTCATTTTTGAGTGAACTATCCCTTTAAAAACCAACAGTTCCCGGATAACTGATGCTTGTCAACCTTTAAGTCTGTAGCTTGTGAACCTGCAACACTATTTACAAGAGTTACAACCATTCTGCAGCAATATGACCCCTCACAACGAAGTTAAAAACCTATTGCTTCACTCGAACTATATTTCAAAGGACTGTAGACTCTCCTCAACCGTTACATGGTGAGAGTGATTGCAGCAGATCACCTTGAGGACATCTAGCCCTAATGTAGTGCCCCAGTAGTGGAAGACCATGAAGAAAGATGATAGGACTTCAGAGGTATTAATCACCACGACAGTGAGAGGCTCAGCCCCCAGCCACCAAGGGCTCAGGATGAGCTCGTAAAAATTGCACGGCCCTCCACAGGGCGCTCATGTCTTACTTGTTTATGGCAGCGAGTCCCAGAGGACGTGGCAGTGATGTGCTAGCCTCTAAACCCACGCCGTCAGGAATGATGTATGGCCATCATTACCAGAAAATATCACTTCAGCCGACCCATGATCTTGCTCCGCTAAGGGTCATATTTTCCATGAAGAACAAATTACAGTCCCCTCCGCACATTTAAATTCCTAGCAAAAAAATGCTAGTGTGGAGATGGTGATATGTCATCTGTGACAATGCCCCCCAGTGTAACGCAGATAAAAACCCACCTGAGAAATCATCATCCTACAGGATGCTAAAGTTCACTTGCGCTCGCTGTCAAGCAGAAGCAAACATACAGGAAAGGTTGTGCACTTTAATTTCCCCCATTTGAGCAATTAGTATATTTACACAACAAAGACAGCCATGAAATGGAATCTTCAGATTGTGCTGTTTATTATGGAAGCCTTCTGAGCTTCTATCTTTTTTTTCTCATAATTTCTCAATTTTCTCATTAAAAGTTTTTTTTCCCCTAACAATTCTGAATTTTTTCTTGCTATTGCAAGTTTATATCTCACAATTCTGACTTTTTTTTGCAATTGAGAGTTTATATTTCCCAATCCTTTTTTTTTCTGAATTCTGAGTCTGGCAAGTCTGTTTTTCTGTTTCCGCCACAGAATAAAAAAGGTAATTGTGACTTTCTGTCTCACAATTCTGACTTTTTCTCAGAATTCTGAGTTTATATCTCAAAATTCTGAGTTTATATCTTATCATTCTGAGTAATTGCTTAAATAGGGAAATTTTAAAGGGGTCATATCATGTTGCTAAAATGAACACTATTTTGTGTATTTGGTGTGATGAAATGTGTTTATGCGGTTTAAGGTTAAAAAAACACATTATGTTCCACATACTGTACATTATTGTTTCTCCTCTATGCCCCGCCTTTCTGAAACGCATCGATTTTTACAAAGCTCATCGGTCTGAAAAGCGAGGTGTGCTCTGACATCGTGACGTAGATATGTGGGGGCGTGTTAAAACGAGGCGTTTTAGGAGGGCGTGGTCGAGTCTTAACTTTTATAAAAAATATCTCTTTGGGTTTGAGACTTTAGTCTTTGAAACTTTAGGGATCTTATCTATTCACGAACAGCTTGTAACACTCCAAAGAGAAAGGAAAACTAGAAATCGCATCATATGACCCCTTTAAAAATTTGATTTGCAAGATAAAAAGTTTCAATTACCTTTTTTATTTTTTATTTCATGTTGGAAACAGTCTTCCCTAGTTTATCACTAGTTAATTGTTATACATTATAAACAATTTTTGTGAAAATACTTTTTAAAGATTGATTAACATTGAAAAACAATATGCTAGCAATAACCAATGACGCTCTTTCTGATATTTCTGTTAACCTTTGCAGTTTTTCAATATGTTTGATGTTTGTGTCTGTAAATAATTTGTTATATTCATCAATATATGCTTGACTTCTCCATGCTTAAATATCATCACCAGCAAAGAGCTTTGCCAACTATGCTTTAAGCTATTTCAACTCTCTTTTCAGTGTGAAATAGTGTTATATATATTTAATATAGAGTACATTTATTACAGTTATGGATTTGGCAGACACTTTTATCTAAAGCAACATACTTATACTCAGGAGATACATTTTTATCAGCGCTTGCATTCCCTGGAAACTGAACCCATGACCTTGGCATTGCTAACACCGCGTTCTGCCAGCTGAGCTACAGGAACACGACTTTAAATCCTGAATATAAAAAAACACATAGTCATGATATGCATTATGCTTTCTTTTCCAAATCTTTGAAAGATATACATATTTCGGTAGAATCACTTTTTTTCATTCTTGCTATGCTTCTTTGAATGATCTTCTGTTTTCTTTTTGCTAAATGCCAACACAACATTCTGATTCATCCAATTCAAAGAAAAATCTAATATTTTGGAAAAAGTGCATTAGAAAATCAATCAAAATCTAGCTACGAATATGGTATGATGCATATATAATATTTCAGCACCATTAATGGAGTGTCAGTGGAGCAGAATGTTCTCAATATAAAATACGGATTTAGTTTGAACACATAGTGCTTTTTTTTTTTGTACCTGTAAATTTTTATGTAAATGTTAAAACTGAATTTCTACTGATATTATATGTAAGCATTGAATAATATGGTTTAATAACCCCGCTGGACCGGACCTTTTGTTTGAGCGCAGCTCCCATGTAATGCAACAGAATGGACAATTAAAGGTACAGCAGCGTGGTCATTCTCTGCATTCTCTTTGCCTTCGGAAAACGAATCCCCTGATAATTTATAACCGAGGAGAAACAAGTGGCTGATGAATAGTATCCATTATCATGCATCATTTACTGTAATAACAGGCTGCTATTTCCATACAAGAAATGACAAAAATCGTTCATAAATTAGTTTCGAATTTCGCCTGTGGATGTTGGGAAGAGAATACAGGAGCTTGTGAGTTCTACCACCCAATATCAATTTCAAGGTCCATTTACTTCCTCATCCCTGATCCCTGCCACGCTGAACAGACGGAGACCCCTGAGTGGGCGCATATGGCAGAGGGCTGGGAGTCCACTGGAGCTGGTAATGATGGCAGCGGTGGACTGGTCCATCACCGTGCCAGCGCTGGGGCTCCATTGGCGCAGAGTAATTGACAGCCATGAGCTTCCCAACAGAGCTCAAACACCGCCGCCTGCTCTCTGGCACACACTCCCTAATTCACACACGCAGTCTTGGCTGCTGGCTCAGCAGGGGCAGGCCATCCAATTTACAGCTCTGTCCAGCACTGCCCCGGGAGCCATCTCCAGCCTGCCCAGCCGGCCCAACAGAGACTAATGAAGGGCTACTCCAGCACCTCATACATTACGGAGAGAGCAGAGACAGATCAGGAAAACACTGCCAACGCACTCCGCTTTTCTGAACGGAAAGAATCAATTGGGTTGTTGTGGGTAACTGCTCCCCTGCTATGACACCGCTCTCCATTACAAACGGTGGAGAGAGCGCAAACGAGATATTATTTCAAATTTGCTGCACTGCGTGTAATACCACTTAACTCTTTGCTTCCACTTACCAGCTCTGAAATCAAGAAGATGCTTCACCTTTCTAGGTTATGGTGTGAAACGATCCTTCAGGTATCGTGTCATTGTGTATACTGCTTAATGGTGACAGTATACAAGGACTTTATGTATGACGTAGCTTCGCTTCATTCTGTTCTTGCATACTTATGAGAGCATAGAGCACACCGGCCCACCGCTGAGCCTGCCTTGGCATGCTGTTACAATGAAACAAATTGTATTCTGCGATGGCTCCGCATGAGTCTTGGCTTCACTAACGTCCTTGGGATGCTTACCATCTGGCAGTCCCATCACTGTGTTCAGATACACTGCATTACAAAGCGAGACAGCACAGAATGCAAAAAAAGAGAGAGTGTTATCAGGTATTTTACTGAAATGTTGGAATGTTTACTTCTCAAGTTAATAATTCAATAACCATTCACTGAAGTGTTTCTTTTGTTTATTTATGGCTGACAGCTACAAAAACCATGTACAAAAAGCCACGTTTAGGCCAGTTTTGTTATTGATAACTAAAACTAAAACTATTAAAAAGTATATTTTTGAAATAAAGCAGAAATGAAACAGAATATAATATTAAATGAAGAACTTAAAAGCATATGTTATTATGCAATTTTATTATGCAACTAAAATAAAATAAGTTGAAGCTGAAACTGAAATAAAAATAAAGCTAAATAGAAATAATAAAAATCACAAAAGCGCATAATTACTAAAACGTACAATAAAATTAAAATGAAAACTGAAAATATAAAAATACAAGCCAATTTAAAATATTAATGAATACTATAATAGTATATAAAAAATACAAAAAAACCCCACTGATTTAGACACTTAAGTCACACTTAAAATGCTGGAATGTCATTGCACTATAACAAATCTAGTAATATAGCAAATAGCAGGATTTTTTGTTTGCTATTTGGTATGTAATGCAACAACATTCATAGATTTTGACATTTACCTTAAGTGTCCGAATTTTTGGGATCACTGTATATGTAGGTAATATATGGCCTGGTTTCACAAACAGGGCTCAGATTAAGCCAGGACTTGTTCATAGTTCAATTAGGCCATTTAAGTAGCTTTTATAGAGGTACATTAGAAAAAAACATTATTGGTGTGCATCTTGAGACAAAACATTGGAACTGACATATTTTAAGATAAATCAGTGGAAGTTTCTTTTAGTTAAAATAGACATGCAATTTCGTCTGGGACTAGGTTTAAGCCTTGACTGTGAAACCAGGGGGAAAATATTTGTATATTAGAATAGATTAGATAAAAATGACTTTTTTTTTTTTTTTCAAAACTTTCATACATTTTGAAAGTCACATGAAAGACCTACTGCTTTCAATGCACGTGTTTTTTTTTTAAGAGACTTGGGAATTAGTTTACCATGGTCAAATTGGTCAGAAGGGGAATTACTCAGAGGCGAGTTTGCCTCTCATTAAAGGGGTCATATGATGCTATTTTAAAGATCATTATTTTGTGTATTTGGTGTAACAGAATATGTTGACATGCTGTAATGTTCAAAAAACACATTATTTTTCAAATACTGTACATTATTGTAGGTCCTCTATGCCCCGCCTCTCTCAAACGCTTCGTTTTCAACAAAGCCCCCTCCTTTGACAAGCACAGTCTGCTCTGATTGGCCAGCTGAACCAGTGCATTGTGATTGGCCGAACACAACAAGCACGCGTCGGAAATGTAACGCCCCTTACCATAATCACCAGCTTCATCTTTCAAAATAAATGTAAAGACAGAGCCCGAAAGGGGAACAGAGTTGCGTGACAGACACAGTGATGATGCAGTACACAAGCCGCGGTTAAGACAGCTGACATGCTATGATTTCGTGATGTAGACATGTGGGGGCGTGTTAGAATGAGCCGTTTTAGGTAGGTGTGGCTGACTCTTAACTTTTATAAAGAATATCTCTTTGGATTTGAGACTTTAGTCTTTGCAACTTTACAGATCTTCTTTATGCACCAAGAGCTTGTAACACTCCAAAGAGAAAGGAAAACTTGAAATCGCATCATATGACCCCTTTAAACAATTGACCCTTATTTGTGCCCATTTTCGCAAGGCGCTGCTGCAGAGGTTGGGCCAGGAATCAGCCAGGTTCATCCATCAGCTTTATGGCAGGTGGCAGGGGCTCCTTATGCTCAATGTAGTGGAAAGCAAGGCTTTATTACCTCTGGTTTCTCACTGAGAGAGATGAAGAGAAAAACAACGGTGACAGAGTATAGAATTTTCTAGGCTGATGGTCACGGTTGACGCGTCAATATAACTCCGTATGTTCTTGAAATCTGTTGTTGCGACTCAGCATTTCAGCCGCAGTGCAGACAAGGATGGTGTCCTTCACAAAAGAAACCCTGTCTGCTTGATTTTATCGGCTCCACAAAATGGCGTCTGCAAATTATTCATGACAGGTGAGAACTGTCACCACATTTAACACCCTGAATATGAGCCAATGTCTTCTGACTTCCGTGGATGCAATGAAATCCACTGATGACAGCTTACTTGACATTTACACACTCCGATTCCCGTTCTTTAATAGCTACGCTCCATCTCCCTGGGGCTTGCCAGCCAGGCCGACTGGTAACAAACCTGTCAGGAGGGTTCACGAGGGATATGAATCCAGCACTGGCAGCGAAATGATGTGTTCAGTGGAGGAATATGGAGACTGACATAAGCTGCACACCGGCTTAGTGACAGATGATTTGTTACACCGTGCGCTAAATGGAAGTCGCCACAACGGCTGATTAGGTCTTATCAGGGCCGTTTCGAGCGAGCAACTTTTTCATTTCACCTCTCTCCAAGGAGTCACCATCAAAAGAGATCACAGAGGTTTCCTCGGCGAGCCTGTCAGCTCAAGGTGAAGCCGAATGGGGGAGGATAACAGGGATGAGGAAATAAACTGCTGTCTCAGATAACATTAATGCTCAAGCTTCACGGCTGACAGTTACCTGATAAAACATTATCTCAGCCAATGAGAGACAAGACAAGACACACGTCCCCCCACACACAGTTTTTCTAATACATTTGGCCAGATTACAGCAAACAGCTATTCATCTGTGGGTCGTATTGCGACTCTAGAGATCCTTTTTCCTTTTTTATAGGAAAGGTCGCCCATCTCTCATGTTTTTTTTTAGCTGTAAGACTAAATGTATTATTGGACTGTGGCTCCCTAATGGGATTGGATTGGGCAATATTTCAAATGAATGTCAATTGAATACTATTATACATATAGTTATTACTATATTTTATTTTTATTGTGATATTATGCATTCAATAAACAAGACACTAACAGTTAAATAAAAACAAGATAATATAGAGTAACTTACATTTTAGAAGCAATATTGCCAGTTAAGGCCGGTTTACACTAAGAACGTTAACCACACCATTGCGCAATAACATTGGGCGAATTGTTTATCATAAGTGTGTGCTGCCGATTTGTTATCTGATTGTTCATCAGCTGGAAGAAATCGTTCTCAAAAGGCCCGTTCACACCAAGAACGATGACTATAACTATAGGTATGTTTGATTGTACTAAAAATTGAAAAGTTTTGTCTTCGCATTTTTGGAAAAGTTTCACGTACATTGTCAAAATGATCCCCGTTCACACAGATCCACGAAAATGACTAAAAACGCTGTATTATGCACAAGTGTGCTGCAAACATTTAGATCTCCATCTGTTGGCTGACTGGAGTATAGATTATAAACCCCACCCTCTCTATGTAAACGAATGGGATGTGAGCCAAACTAAATAATCAAAATACACTTCAAATTAATTTTTCCCAAAGATGGTTTCATTATTTTAGGTAGTTCTTGTCAAGCTAATGTATATTTAAGTGTTCGTTTTTGAACAAGTTTGCTTTTAGTTAGGACTTTGATACCGCAGCGCCACCTCACGATTACTACTGTGCAGACTTGGACTCCAAATGCTATCATTTTCGCAAGATGACAGCGGCCATACTGAGATGTTTTGGCTTCACTTAGCTACACATAATATCAAAGACTATAGAATACCCAAGACATGTCACTCGTATAGTTTTGAATGGAGAAAAATGCAACACTCAATATGGCCGCTCTATCGAATGAAGCCCCGCCTTCTAAGTAAAAGAGCTAATCGCAAATCGGTAAAGTCAGCGTGTCACTACAGCTGCCATTAGAAGTCGCGGTTGCTATAGAAACAGTCAGCATTCTGAGACGTGCGCCTAGGACAGTGCATGCGCACTGGCTGATCTAGCCTGAATAATAAGCTTTTTTAACGCTATTTGAAAAAAAAAAAAAACATTTATGATACAGTTGTTGTCAGATTTCATTGGTGATTTCAAATATGAAATTTAATCGTAAGCTTGGCGAACAGTTTTGGAGAATTTGATGTTTCCCCATTCAAAGAGATATGAGCTGCACTTGCATGCCCGAGAGGCGTTTCAAAGATGGTCGCCGAGTGACATGACTTGAAGGGACTTTGGTAATATGCATGTAAATCACATCACAGTTTTCACAAATTCACGCTTTCGAAAGACGATGCTGGTATTGTTCTCAAAAGTTAGTATTTTCAGGCCCCCTAACATCTTTATCATGTAAATGAAAGGCCAAAACTCAAACAAAGTTATATGACGTTTAGTTTATTGTGCATTCTGATTGGCTGTCAATGTTTCTATCATTCATCAGTTGGAGAAAATCGTTCTGAAAGTGATTCCAATGATATTTATCCTCTGTATTGTTATTGTTATAGCTGTGATGTGGACTTCACTATTCTAATAGAATATGAATGATTATTCAAACTTGTTGTCGTTATTAATAATCATTCTTGCTGTGAACAGGCCTTTACTTGCTCCATCAATGAAAATAGTTCAGAACCAATGCAAGTCTCTGAGTAGTAGTGTTTTTTTAATGAAATAATCGGGTTCAGTGACTGAATGAATGATTAATTCCTTAATAAATTTGGTTTTGGATCGGTTAATTCAGATAATTAATTATGCATTCAATAAACAAGACACTAACAGTTAAATAAAAACAAGATAATATGGAGTAACTTACATTTTAGAAAATCGAGATGTAGTCTCATGTCACTTGTTTAGTTTCTGAATTAACGAATGAATCAGTTGAATGAACGATTCAGTGACGGACTCATAAAGACTTGTTGCCACCTACTGGCATAACTATGCCAACAGCTAAAGTCATTAAAAAACACTGGAAAAATGCTTAAAATAGCACGCAGAATTACATCAATATTTCAAATGCTGTCTCTAACTGAGAATCATTCTGAACAAGCATGAAATTCTCTCAGAGTGAGCAGATGGTCCTTCCTATATGCAACATCATCTATGTATTGACTGACAATTCAATTCAGATGAGACCACATTAGACCGCAAATTGACATCTATCACAAAGACTGAATCTACCTCTTAGTGGTGCAATGATCTGTATGATGGGCCCCTCACAAATCAATAGTAACAATAATGATCTTGTTTCACAAATCCCTAATATTGATTAATCAAAAATCCATGCAAATGCAACTTTTTGGTAGCTTCTGGATCAAGTCTTACGTACACTTTATATCTTATGGACCACAAAAGTTAAACCTAGCAGTGGAAATGTGACGAAAATCCACACATTTGCCGGTCTGTTCTCATTAGGACACCTTGGCTCAGTCTACCCTCAAAGTGTATCTGTTTACCCATGGATCTCATTTGATGAGACATAAGGCAGTAATTGGATGAGGCTTGTGATCAGATGTTCTCTTGGGGAAGCTAATTCCACTCTTTCTGACCTGCCTAATCTTTTAAGACCAAGCTGGGGTTAATGGGCTGCTCTTCCCCCACCAACTGCTGATGGGTGAGTAGGATATCCAGACTGCTGTATAGAAAACGCTGTATTAGAGCTCTGCAGAAGGATGTGACAGTATAAGCTGCACAACACGATCCATGATAAAGTAATTTATGCATGAGTACTGGACCACAAGTGAATAGAAGATACATTTTCATGATTAGCCGAGCAGAGGTCATGCGTAAATGGATATCATATAGCATCCCTTCTGACAAAAATCGTTAATCGGACTGTAATAGTTCCCATTTACTGGAATGTGTTTTTTTCCTCTCCACTGGGAGGTAGCTTATAAAACATTATATTTTAACAGACAGAAACCACATTTGCTGCTGCCTGGGATACTGTATATGACGTTTTCTTCATATTCTCTTATTTAAGGGAAGAGACTGGAAGCGGTGGCAATTTAGGAGTGCAGTGGGTAATATTTCAGATTGAATTTAGTGTTAAATACACTCCTACTACATATATAGTTTTTATATTTAGTGTGAGATTTTGTTAAAAACACAAGACAAATAGTTTAATGAACAAGAGGTTAATAATGAGTAACTTACATTT
Source organism: Sinocyclocheilus rhinocerous (assembly GCF_001515625.1). Lineage (NCBI taxonomy): Eukaryota > Metazoa > Chordata > Actinopteri > Cypriniformes > Cyprinidae > Sinocyclocheilus > Sinocyclocheilus rhinocerous. The sequence goes on from NW_015660894.1 coordinate 187,054, forward strand.
TATAGTTCCAAATAAGGCAAGAACAGGATTATTGCGAGTTTCTGAGCAATCGTTTCTGAATGAATCAATGTTTTTGAACAAATTGCTTGAGTGAATCAGTTATTGTGAACTACTAGCGTAACGATATAGTGCAAGAATTTTAAATTCAATTTGGACATTTCTAATTATTTTTTGGGCTGTCCCCCTCAATATCTATGTTGGTTACGGCCCTGTTTCGTCTAGATGGACGTCTTTTGACAGCTGCACTCATGTCTTTTTTGTAGCATCTTAAAACACAGTGTTTTAAAAATGTGAGAAATCTAATTTTGAGACCTTGACCTATTTAACTGCCTACGTCTAGGGGGCCATTTAAACAAAATGTGGTTTTGTAGTTTCATTTTTGAATAAATCAATGTTTTTGAACAAATTGGTTGAGCAAATGATTCACTGACACACTCATAAAGACAGTCGATAACGGCCATCTACTGCCATAATGATATAACCTGCACACATGATCACTGAAGAATCTCTACTTCTAATGCACAGCTGATTATTATTACTCTGAGACGTGCAAACACAGACAAAAAGAGCGATGCAAACAGCAAAAAGTGTCAGTGCTGTTAGACTGTATCAGAGCTCTGTATGGAACGCCGTTCAGCCAATCAAATTCCTGGAACAGAACTGTTTGTAAACAGGCTAAATATAATAACCCAAAGTCTGTTAAATGTGATAGATCAGCCCAGACTATAGGGGGCCTATGCACACTTGTGGGCCGCAAGATTGGTTAAAATTATTTAAAATAAGACAGAACAAGGTCTAAAAAAAAAAACTAACAAGCAGGATGTAAGCTGACATTTTTATTTATTTTTTTATATAAACAATTTTATATAAATTTAGTCAAGCTCTATAACAGTTTTATCAGGTAGAAATCGCTAATTGTGAGTAGAAAAAATAAAAAGCTGTAACTTAAAAAAAAAAAATAATGTAAAAATCTATTCATAATAAAAAGTGTGAAGAACATTCAGTGATTGTATGGAATTTAGTTATATTTAATTTACATATTTTCAAATATCGCCTAGTTTCTGTAAATAAAAGTTTAAAAATGTGCAGCTTTGTCATTTTTGCAGAAGCACCAGTAATATCTTGGGGTTCCTTTAGTCTAAGACCTCGAAGTCCAAAAGAGAACCACTATTGCAGAGAGAACAGGTTTCAAACAGTTTCAAACAGTGGTACAGTATATGGCTTTCTTTTTATTCTCTTATTTAAGAGAAGAGACGGGAAGTGTTAGCACTATACCACAGCAAATTTCCTCGTTTTTATCTCAAAACTGATAGATATCTTTAAAAATCCCTCACACAATGGCTACTGTCGAGCATGTTGGCAATCCAAACGTACCACCTGCCTCCTCTCAGAGTCCCAACCCTGTAATTGTACGTTGACTTGACAGACGGCTACATTATGATCATATGAAACAGAGCTAATCATGCTTTCCTGTCTCTTTCATCTGCACCAATGAGCTCCAATGACATTTCGCTTCTGCGCCACAGATGAGGAAAGGCCTTCTGTGACCCTCGTTTTTCAGGCCTGCTCACATGCAAAGCAGGTTATACAAGAGTTTTAAAAGAGCATTCAGCAGGTGACCGCAATCACAGGCCCTCAGAAATAAAAGTGATTATAAGCGTCAGCGTGTTCGTTATATTAAGCCCGTCTGCCTTTCTATCTATTCTGGCCAGAAATTTGTAGGCAATTAATTAAATTCCCGTGTCCGTGCCTGGCAGTCATTAGTCTAATATCGGCTTTCAAGGGAGCACAGAGGCGGCGGTCGCAGTGCCAGGTCACATCACGAGAGACGGCGAACCTCTGCTTCCCGTTTGCCCTCTCCTCTTTTTATTGCCATTCATTTTCCATCAGCAATACGATGCCAGCATTATGCTTGACTGATGTGGGGAGACAGAGCAATTTCCTGAGACACTTAACACCAGGTCACATGGGGTTGAAATACGATAGACAGATACAGCCATTCAGAGGCTGCTACTCGAGATGATGCCAACCCAGATGTTATGTCAATGGCTCAGGGTGAGGAAAACACTTTCTCAGTGCTTCGATTTTCAAGGACGGCAAAATTGCGCCTCGAGTGCGCTTTCAATTTGCCCAAAGGAACGAGGTGAAAGCGAGACCTCGTTCGAGTAGATATTCAAACGCATTCATTCAACTGCCTCATGGAGGAGACTAAATATGGAAATTAACTTTGACTGCCAGATGTTTCCTCTGTGTAATAGAAGTCATTACCATCACATTTAGCACTTTGTTTCCAAAGCGCCTCACATTACGCGGTGACACGTATTCCTCCGCGAGCTCGGTAACAGTGCATTACGCGCAGATAATGATGACTTTGTTATCCTGTGGTCTGTGAGGTCCATTTCCCAGCTCCCCTAACTACAAATGTCAGACCCGACAGGCAATTACAGGAGTCCGATTACTCCCTTCTCTGCCATCGCGCTCCAATCTCAGAGACCCCTGGCGTAGTGAAGAGCTAAAGGTAATTTTCCCCCGGGCCTCAAACAAGGCCATGAACTTGGCTATTAAAGCCCTAACAGGTTTTGTCCGAGCAGTCTGCTGGATGCCTGAGTGACACCCAGTCGATATCCTCCATCCTCCTGGGTCATCTCAACTGTCAGCGGTCTGAGGGTAGAAAAAGCTGCACTCAAGCGCTGATGACGTGAAAAAAAGCCATAAAAAATGTTGAAAGACATTATTCATAAGTTTCAGAATAGGTTTACAGACGTTAAAGGTTTGCTGCATTAGCTGAAGCACTCAAAATAAAGTAAAGAAATGCATGTTGTAAAATGTACTTGAATTGCTCAGATAGTCGATATGATAGCAAGCATCATGTGTGGACATGTTTTTGTCCACCTGAGAGGTGGAAGTTCTTCAGCGGCTTCAGGATGTAATGAAAGCGCGACAGCTCCACCTGCTGGACACATACAACTTCACGAAACATTCCCTGCGTCCCAATGTGCATACTATCCACCCTATCTGCCCTAAATAGTATTGAAAATTACTAATATCACATAGACTTTAGGATGGATAGTGCGCACATTGGGACACAGGCATTTACTTTTTTGGCAATTTATCATGGTAAACATTTTCAACAGAATATATAAATTTGTTATTAATTTACACTTATTTTTACTACTGTCAAACATTTTAATAGCAAAATAATAAATACTGTAATAATCTCTCATACACTGTTGCATTTCGGTTCAATTCGTTTTTGTTCCGGTTGTACAACTACATACTACAGTGTAACACTGTACATTACTCAACATGCAGCTTGAAAGTTTACCATGGATGTCATTAGGTACACTTTCCGCATAAATTTATTGAATTTATCCACTAACAATACAGAAGAATATATTCAACGTGGAGGATATAGTCGTTTTTTACTAAAGTTCTCCATCACAGTGTCATTTCTACTACAACTTGACGTATTCTCATTCAATTAAAAGATTAAATGAAATGACGGTTATGGAAAAATTTTTCAAATTAAATGTCCGACACCTCTGCACTACTAATGTTAATTTTAAAGTTAGCTTTTAAATAACTTACAAATAAAAAAATTTTTTTCACACGTTTTGAATAACTCCAAATTACAGTTTGACTGGAAAATGACGGACAATAAAAAATGTTCCGTTAACAGGGATATTTACCTTGTTTTTTTTTCAAATTAAATGTCCGACACCTCTGCACTACTAATGTTAATTTTAAAGTTAGCTTTTAAATAACTTACAAATAAAAAATTTTTTTTCACACGTTTTGAATAACTGTCCAAATTACAGTTTGACTGGAAAATGACGGACAATAAAAAATGTTCCGTTAACAGGGATATTTACCTTGTTTTTTCTTTGTTTTCTTAATACAACACGTCCCATAACTCACCTCAAGCTCTTCACGATGTAAACTAACTTTTCTGAAAAGGCTTCATTGGGGCAGAATCTTTGGTTGTGGTGAAAATGACACCAGCTCTGAGGGACAGTCAAAACTGAAATACATTTTCACACATTTTTTATTTAAATAATATATTTCCATGTTTTAAGACATAAAACTAAAATTTAAAGTAGTAAAACCTGTACACATTAAAAAGCAAAAATAAATTATGCGGCATATTAAAAAAATTCAAAATGTAATGTTAGTTTTAATAAAAACCAAGCCCTGGGACATATGTGTCTTAAGTAATAATAAATAAAAAAAATTACACAATTCATATAATGCTTATAATTTTATGCACATCTCAGTGCCTGCAGGAATTTCACATCTTTCAAATGAGCAATTTCCAAAACAGACTGCAGAACAAAATAAAAATATTTTGACACTACAAATGAAGGTATTTTTTATCAGCAGTAGCACATGCAACTGGTACATGACTCTGAGAGACAGGAGGGAAAAAAAAGTTATAATTCCCCAGGAGCCATAACCATCATGCCAAAAGTAGTGAGGACAATATAGAGAGTGATGCAGTGCCCAAGATCTCAATGAACAGTTACAATACTATCAACACCACACATTCATAGCTCAGCCTCTGGTTCAGCTCCATCAGGAAACGAGCGCATATGCACAGCCAGTCGCCAACAGGCCTGATGAGAACAGCACCGTGTCATTTCACAGGGATTTGAGCAGAATAAATACACAGCAATTTCTCCCTCGAGGGCTTATCATACCTGGAGAGTATGATGAAACCTCCTGCAATATGGGGTTTCATTTTTTCCCTAGAAACCAAAGATATTTGTTGAAAATCAAGCAGAATGTGCAATGACGACCAAGGGTTTCAGGTTTTACACACTTTATTCCTAAAACATTGGCTGCACCATCCATAGCGGCACACAATTTTATGTACACATTTATATACACACAATTCTCTAAATCTGTGATATAAAATATATAATCCGACAATGTACCTCTTGTCCTCTTATTTGAACACATTAAATTGCTGTACAGGAATTCTGTAGCTAAAGACTATCTTAAAGTCCCCACCACACAAAGGTAAGAACGCGAGCTCCTGTATACTTCATCTGTACACTGTGACAGTAAAAATTGTGGAGAAAATATTTCTCTAAATATTCCTCTAAAAGCCACCTACAGCAAATTCACTTGTCGGTTCTGTAATTAAGACAATTACATACATGACAAACCATTTTCAATTCATTTAGGAAGGCAATATGCAGCTTCCTGTCTTTATATAATATAAAAGATTAAGAAATTACACATTTAAAAACGTACAATAAATAAGATATATGCAGGCATTTCAACTGGATAAAACCTGACCCAAACTGCACTTTCAGGCCATTATCAGGACTTTGAGTTCATTGAGATGGACTAGTTCCTTTGCCTCCAGTTGCTGTGAGATGGACACTTGGCATGAACTGGGCAGCCTGGCATTGCCGTAAGTGCGCTGTCTGATTGAAGTGGCTTTGTCCAGCCTGCGGCGGCAGTGCAGTGATGCTGTGTCTCTGCGGGGTCTGCTGTGAGAAATCATGGCAACGCTTGTGCAGAACCCCTCGTTTGTTAGAGCATGTTCATTATGAAGTTGTACATTTGGTTGAGCACAACAAAGTGCACGGGCAGACAAGAGCGCCGGTCCTGAGTCGCTGGGTCACAGGTCAGCCATGACAGGGCGTTGTACTGTTCCAGCACAAATCTGCAAAAACAACAAATGTGTAAGAAATCCTTTATTCATTTAAAAATGTGGATAGTTCATCTAAAAATGACAATTATTTCATTAAATACACATCCTCATGTCATTCCAAACACATAAGACTTGCATTTATTTTCAAAACGCACTCAAAAAATATTTAGGCCTAAATTTAAGATCTATGTATTTGAGTTGCATATAAAATTTCCATCCATTTGGATTCCACAATTTTACCATAAACTAATAAATTTACTGTGGTGTATATTTGTCACACACACATACATAAATGAAAGAGGTAGATTTCTGCACTCAAAAAAAAAAAAAACAGCATAATGACATTATTAAATATTCGCATTATTTAATTGTGCTGAAAGAAATTTGAATAAACCCATTTTGAAATTTTAAAAATGCATTTATTCAAACTGCTTAGAATCAGCATAAATCTGTTCATTGTGAAAAATTCTGTTAAAAAGTATACATTTCAAATTCATCAATCTTAAAGGTACAATAGGAGATCTTGTAAAATGCTAACTTTACCCTGATAGCACTGAAAGCGAACGTCCCACCCTCCCTGCAATCGCCGTCCAAGGCCTACATTTTTTTTTTTTAAAAGACACCTGGCATTGGAAGTCCATTTCATTAAAAATTCATTGTAAAAGTACTCCATGTGAATCAAGTGGTTTAAGTCTCCTGAAGAGACACAATCTCTTTCTAAACAGATTTAATTTAGACTTTCGCTCATATATTAACAATGATCAATGTATATATTTTGAGCTTCTGTTGAGCATATTTGATGAAATTTGTGATTAGAGGCCAAATTTCCAGAGGGGCCCCAATAAGTCTTAAAACTATATAAATGCAGTTATATTGATAAATCTTCGTTAAAAAGCTAAAAATCATGTCTTCTCAGAAGACTTAGATTAACTGCGTAATTCATATGGATTTCTTTATGGACATTTTTGAAGCGTCAATGTTTTGGTGGAATGAACTTTTAATGGTGGGAATGAAATCGTAAGTTTCATTAAAACTATCTTCATCTGTGTTTTTAAGATGAATGAAAGTCCCATGGGTTTGAAACATGATGACTGTGGGGTGAACTATTCCTTTAAATAAACAGTGTTTAATGGCTTTAAAAGAAATACTTTCTGGAAAGCAATTTATTCATAAATCAAATCCAGTCTGGAATTGATCATAAATCAGTTGCTCTCCTTGAAAAGTGGATTTATGGAAGCTCCAACAAGTATGAAATAGCATCAGTGAGGATTACACCATGTGGAATAATTTCATAAATGTACAGAAATATATTAGAGACAAGGGAGATAGGGAAGAGTGTATGTAAGGGGTCCAGCTGATACCTGAGCACATCTGAGGTATGGCTGGAGTCCAGAGGGTGAGAGTGTTTACTGTGCAGCAACTCATCTGACTGCACTGACGAAACATTAAGGTGCAGAGAAGCCTGACAGGAAGACAGAAACATTCATTATATGACACCTCTGCAGCTCTGTTAAACAGATTAGATTGTGAAACATGATTTGGACAATAAAGCTGTAAAGTATCTCTTGAGTGAAATGATTATTATATTAACTGAACAGCTTACCTTCAGGAAGAGAGGACATTGGTTCTTTGCCTGTGGGCAGGATGACCAGAACCAGTCAGGCAGTGGGCCGGCTTTAGCCGTGGACACAAAGTAGCCCAAAGCCATGGGCTGCTGGAGGATGTTGGGAGACTCGTCGTGAGACTCCATCCTGTCTGTGCTCTGGCCCTGAGGACGGGAGAGAGAGACAGCGAGAGGGTGAATTCAGAGCTATGAGAAATGACTACAGCCACTTAAATAGTTATGTAATAGTATGGATAAAATTCAAAATAATTTCTCATTAGCCCTAAACGTAGTTTAGATTTCTATTTCAAATAAACACTGTTCTTTTAAACTTTCTATTCATCATATAATCATCAAAAAATAGTTTCCACAAAAATATTAAGCAGCAAAACTGTTATATTAAGCGGTCAATACTGATAATAATAAGAAATGTTTTTTGAGCACCAGATTAGCATATTAGAATTATTTCTGAAGAATCATGTGACACTGAAGACTGAAGTAATGATGCTGAAAATTCAGCTTTAAGTCATATTTTAAAATATATATTCAAATAAACATGTAATAAAAAAACACTGTAATAATTATAGGGATGCACCAATACCACTTTTTCCAGTACACGCCCGATACCGATACTTTTATTTTTTGTACTTGCCTATTCCGATATTTTTATTGCATTTGTAAATTTTTTAAATATTGGGTACAGAAACAAAAAGAGTATGTATAATGTTAGTTGGTTAACTTCATTTATCAAATAGATACAGTCAAACCAAAATTTATTCAGACACCTTCAACATTTCTCACATTATCACAGTTTATTCGCTAGCAACGCGTGCACATATTTGTACTGGTGCAGAATGAGAGGGACAAGTAGTACAGCCTAGCGCATTTCACACAGGCTGCTAGATTCACTTTCGCCAGACAGTCGTGTATGCCTAAGGTTGAAAATAAATGATGTTTATAGTGAATGCCCCTAGGAATGGTTTTATTGTTACAATTTAGTATTAATCCAAATGATGCTTGTGCTATGTGAGTGAACATCAAAGATCACACAACAGAAGTGCGCGCGCACTCACTCTCTCTCTATCTCCCTACCGTTAAGTAACTTGTGCATTGTTTTACTTACTTGTTTTTGACATATCCGACCGAACTACAAACTTTCCAGTGATGTCTGTGAGAAAGATATATTCACGATACCAGTATCGGTGCATCCCTAGTAATATTTCACAATATTATTCTTTTTACTGTATTTTTAACAAATAAATGCAGCCTTAGTAAACATAAGAGACTTCTTTCAAAAATATTGACTGGCATTATATGCAGAAATTCTTCAAAAAGACAGAGCAAATCAGTTCACCTTGCTGCCATCTCCTCCGTGGTGGTAATGTGAGCCTGGCGACTGTACTGGGGAGGTGGTGGGAGAGTTGGGTAAGATGTTAATGAGATCAGGATCAACCAGGTCATTCTCTGCCAGCAGGTCTAAGATCCCATCCATGCCGCCCATGCCATCTGTGACATCTGCAAACACAATAAGAACGTATATTAGCCTGCTATACACATAAGCAATAAGTGGAAGTGCTTGGTGGGGTGGATGTGAAAATGTCTGACCGTTGTTGGGATTGAAGGCCTGCAGGCCGGCAGAAGTGGGGAACACGAGGATGTGAGTGCAGGAGGTGTCCTGAGGAGTGTTTAACTGCGACTGCATGTTCAGGGTCGTGCTGCGGCCAAACACGGAGCCCGTGGACACTGAGTCTATGGAGAGACAGAAAAGGGAGGGAAAATGATGAACTTTCATCAAATATGCAAAAGTTTCTAAAGGTCTGAAAGGATACAATGAACAAAGACAAAGTACAGAGCAATCGCTCTGTGTGAAAGCGCCACGTTAATTACCTGGCATGATGACAAAGGAAGCCTGTGGTTCCATGGCGACTAGACAGGTACTGAGGATGCTGGGACTGTCCGCGGCAGAGATGCCGCACATCCTGCACATTTCCTTCAGTCGTCTGCTGAGAGACTGCAAGTTTCGCCTACTCAACATAATACTCCAATCTGATTGGAGTAAAAACAGCAGTTAGATCAATAGCAAATGGCACATGATGCCAAACACTTAAAATAATTGCAAAACCTACCACGTAACTCCCCGTGACCTATCCTTCCGAGCCGGCCAATCACAATGCGCCAAGGAAGTGAGGTCATCTGTACGAGGCCCAGGCACCATTCCCAAAGCTTCTGAAGGCCCTGTCGTCGTGCAGAGCCCTTTTTCCTCCGAGCTCTGTGTGAAAACACACAAAAGCCCCAGTCACAAACAGAGGCCTGGGCTTGAGCAAACTAAGTCAAACAAAGACCAACTCTTGAGTGCTCACCGGTTGGGTACGTCGATGCTGATGACGCAGGTTTCCAGCAGCTCTCCGTACTGGTCTGTGCATGAAGCCAGGAGCCACCTCTGGTCATGTGACAGGCAGTAGGCCACAAACAGCACGTTGTATTTCTGGGCAGCCTCTCCGAAAGTCTCACCCAGCTCTGTCTGCTTGTCCTTCACTGGTGCCAGGACGAACGGCGGTGCGTAGAGATGTAAACACTCTGGTCTCTGAGGAGGGCAAGGACCAAGAGGTCAATACTATGATTTATTACACAGCCCTTTTTCTCAATGTTTTTTTTATGTATGAAAACTGCACAACTGATCATTGTTTCTGGAAAATTATTTATGTGTAATCTCTTTATGTGTAAACACACCCGGAGCAGTGGGCAGCCATTTATGCTGCGGCGCCCGGGGAGCAGTTGGGGGTTCGGTGCCTTGCTCAAGGGCACCTCAGTCGTGGTATTGAAGGTGGTAGAGAGCGCTGTACATTCACTCCCCCCACCTACAATTCCTGCCGGACCTGAGACTCGAACTCACAACCTTTTGGTTACGAGTCCGACTCTCTAACCATTAGGCCACGACTTCCCCGTAAGAAAAGGTAGCTATACACTACTGGTCAAAAGCTCAAGAAACATCTTTTATTATGAATGCTGAAAAGAGCTTTTGCTGAAAAGTTTAGGGTAAGAAAATTTTTAATTAAGAAAGGTAAGAAAGATTAAAAAAAAAATTTATAAAAAATTTTTTTTTATATATTTTTTAATTCAGCAAGGAGTCATTACACTGGATCAAAAATGACAGACATTAATAATGTTAGAAAAAATTTCTATTTCAAATTAATGCTGTTAATGGAACTTTCTATTCATCGGAGAATCCTAAAAAAAGGTATCAGTACCATGATTAATAACTGATATTAAAAATATTTAATTAAATATTACAAATATTGAATATTTAAACATTAAAATATAAAAAATAGAAAACAGATATTGTAAATTGTAAGAAAATTTTACAATATTGTATTTTTTATCAAATAAAGGTAGCCTTGATGAGAATTCAAAGACATTCAAAAATCTTATTATTGCAAACTTTATACCGATAATGTATATTTTCATGTATAAAGATGCTTTCATACTGAGACCAAAAAAACTACACTTTTTTTTTTACAGAACATAATATTAATTTTTTAAATAATATTTAATAATAAAAAATAAAATCAAAACACATGTACAGTGCATCCGGAAAGTATTCACAGCGCTTCACTTTTTCCACATTTTGTTATGTTACAGCCAGTTATTCCAAAAT
>NW_015660894.1:198021-199459 GCF_001515625.1 Sinocyclocheilus rhinocerous
AATGACAACGTGAAAGAAGTTTGTTTGAAATATTTGCAAATTTATAAAAGAAAAAAAAAAAAAATAAATATCACATGTACATAAGTATTCACAGCCTTTGCTCAATACTTTGTTGAAGCACCTTTGGAACCAATTACAGCCTCAAATCTTTTTGGGTAGGCCTATGATGCGACAAGCTTTGATCATCATCATTTGGCAATTATCTGCCATTCTTCTCCTCACCTCTTCACCTCTTAAGCTCTATCAGGTTGGATGGGGGCAGACGCACATTTTCAGGTTTCTCCAGAAATATTTGATTGGGTTCAATCCCAGGCTCTGGCTGGGCCACTCAAGGACATTCACAGAGTTGTCTATAAGCCACTCTTGCTGTGTGCTTAGGGTCATTGTCCTGTTGGAAGGTGAACCTTCTGCCCAGTCTGAGGTTCTGAATGCTCTGGACTGGGTTTTCATTAATAATTCCTTACATATATATATAGCGCTTTCCGGGTACTCAAAGCGCTTTACATAGAAGGGGGGAATCTCCTCATCCACTACCAATGTGCAGCATCCACCTGGATGATGCGACGGCAGCCATATTGCGCCAGAATGCCCACCACACACTAGCTTATTGGTGGAGAGGAGACAGAGTGATGAAGCCAATCAGAATATGGGGATGATTAGGAGAGGCCATCATGATGGACAGAGGCCAATGCGCCAGGGTTACACCCCTACTCTTTTTCGAAGGACATCCTGGGATTTTTAAGAGTCAGGACCTCGGTTTAACGTCTGTTAACAGTGCTTTTTTGTCAGCATAGCATCCCTATCACTATACTGGGGCACTAGGACCCACACAGACTGCAGGGTGAACACCCCCTGCTGGCCTCCCTAACACCTTTTCCAGCAGCACCTGGTTTTCTTCGGGGGTCACCCATCCAGGTACTAACCAGGCTCAATCCTGCTTAGCTTCAGTGGGAGACCAGTCTTGGGCTACAGGGTGATATGGCTGCTGATTAAGGCTATCTCAATATTTTGGTGCATTGAGCTTTTCTTCTACTCTGACGAGTCCCTCAGTCCCTGCCGCTGAAAAACAGCCCCACAGCATGAGGCTGCTACCAGCACACTTTACTTTTGAGATGGTACTCTGCAGGTGATGAGCAGAGCTGGTTTCCTTCAAACAGGATGCTTAGAACTGAGGTTCATCAGACCAGAGAATCTTGTTTCTCAGAGTCTGAGGGTCCTTTAGGTGCTTTTTTCAAATTCCAAGTGTGTTTTCATGGCGTTTTGTCTGATCGGATAGCTATACGATTGTGAAAAGGCCAGGTGTAAATGCCCTCCGAAACGCATTCGAGACAGATATAAATCCGATCGCTCAAACCACTTTAGGAGGTGGTCTGGGACGCATTCCAGACGAAACTGGACCAGTGTAAATGCATCTGGTTGTTGAAACCACATATGTAAA
>NW_015660894.1:200147-201038 GCF_001515625.1 Sinocyclocheilus rhinocerous
AGAATCTTGTTTCTCACAGTCTGAGGGTCCTTTAGGTGCTTTTTTGCAAATTCCAAGTGTGTTTTCATGTGTCTTCACTGAGGAGTGGATTGAGTCTTGCCACACCGACATAAAGCCCAGTTCGGTGGAGTGTTGCAGTGATGTTTGTCCTTCTGTAGGTTTCTCCATCTGCATTTATGATCATGGAGCTCAACTAGAGTGACCATCAGGTTCTTGGTCACCAGTCTAGATAAGGGCCTTATCTAGACTGGTTATCTAACCTCCATCAATTGCTTAGTTTGGCCAGGAGGCCAGCTCTAGGAAGAGTCCTGGTTGTTTCAAACTTCTTCCATTAAGGGTAACAGAGACTTGTTTCTGTGAACCTTCAATGCTGCAGAAATTTTTCTGTACCCTTCCCCAGATCTGTGCCTCGATACAATCCTAAAGACAATTCCTTCGACTTCATGGCTTGGTTTGTGCTCTGACATACACTGTTAACTGTGGGACCTTATATAGTAGGGGTGGAACGGTTCAACTTACTCACGGTTCGGTCTGTATCACGGTTTTAGGGTCACGGTTTTGGTACGGTTCGGTATGTGCTATGTTTAGGGAAAAACTATACTGTCAAATAAAAATAAAGAAAATAAATATAATCTATCTAACTACAAGCAACAGCACAAATAAATACAATAGAGTAAAAATACAACTAAAATAAACAGTGATTTCAGTTTTTTTAGGTAGGTTTAACATTAGTTTCAGGTACATATATTGAATAAAATAATGAAATGTAAAACAGCATTGCATATTTGACTGTATAAATTAAAGATTAATCTTTATTAAAGTTACAAAAGCTATTCAATCAAGAGCAGTGAGTGATTTCTTTGTTGTTGCTGTTTGATTAATATTAAGAAA
>NW_015660894.1:201102-209353 GCF_001515625.1 Sinocyclocheilus rhinocerous
GACGAGTAGCTGAGTATCTCTTCAGCAAGCTGACATGAATGAAACTGAAAGTAAGACGCAGATGGTCAACACACAATCATTTTCATTAAAAGTAGTAAGACAAACTTATCTTTCCAGTGCTGATGCCGCGCGCTCTCCTATTGCTGTCTTTGATCTTTAAATGAGCTGATAATTAATAAAATGCATCGCTTATCTTTTGATTTCGTTGACGTGAACTCCGTTGAATTTAAATATAGCGCGGGAATTGAAGATCGGATTTAAATCCGTTTTGCGACGACACATTTATGTGGCCAAGTGTAAACTTTTTTAACGAATCAGATAGATATCCGATCAGCAAAAACGCATGAAATGACCAGGTGTAAACAGGCCCTAAGAGAATGCACTGATCCAGTGCACTGATACAGCCGGCTATGTCTGCTATAGGATACTTACAAAGACGGGCATTTTGACATAATTTTTGTGTGAATTTGTCCATTTAAACACAATACTTCAGAGAAAGCTTAATATTTGCGCGTTCTGAGGCGCGGGTTTGCACGCTTCGGATGCACAAATCTTCTCACTGCACGCACGAGCTTGCGTCCTCTGGCTCTTAAATGTTTAAACTGGCAAAGCTTAAACGAGTTTAGTTTAAACAGATATCAACGTGTGCTGTTCAGGTCTCACCTGTGCTGTGCGCGCGCGCTATCAGCACCCAGGTGATGACGTAATAAATGACTGCTCATATTCCAGCATATGGCATTCGCATTGAACAAGAGTGAATGGTTTGTCCATGTTTTTTTTGTTTTTTTCCCATCGCTGTTGTAATGTACTGGGAAGCCAGAATGCGCATCCATCAACAGAAACATACATTAGCCGAACCCTGTTTGTTTTACGTGTTATTTATAGCGAACCATATTACAGATGCGTTGTCAGATTTACATTGAACCGCAGTCCTAGCGCGTGCCGAACCATGTGTGGAGAACCGTACTGTTCAATTTTTTTCCGCGAACCGTTCCACCCCTATTATATAGACAGATGTGTGCCTATCCAAATAATGTCCAATCAACTGAATTTACCACAGGTGGACTCCAATCAAGTTGTAGAAACATCTCAAGGAAGGATGATCAGTGCATGATCAGAATGCACCTGAGCTCAATTTTGAGTGTCATGGCAAATGCTGCGAATACTTATGTACATGTGATTTTTACGTTTTTTATTTTTAATAAATGTGCAAAGATTTCAAACAAACTTCTTTCACGTTGTCATTATGGGATATTGTTTGTAGAATTTTGAGGAAAATAATGAATTTAATCCATTTTGGAATAAGGCCGTAACATAACAAAATGTGGAAAAAGTGAAGTCCTTCTAGGACTCCCTTTGAGCCCCTAATTTTTAAAAAGAATGAAAGAAACGGAAATATAACATTTGACCAGTCTGTACTGAAAGCTATTTAATTTGAAAACCCTTTGTCTAATATATTGGCAATTATTAGGAGTACCTCTTTGCTCTGTAGTGCAGTGTCAATGGCCAGGCCGGGGCCGAAGCCTGTTAGCGTTTTGACGTTAGTGGAGGTTGGCAGACGCCGTCTGCACTGAGTGTAAACTGAGAAAGCCAGAGACTTCAGGTGCTGTGCGTATATACGGCGCTCCTCACTCCAGACCGGCTGCAGTAAGTACTGGCTGGGTATAATCTGGTAGAAGAAAACACAGGATGTTTAAATCCAAGCAACATGACGTTAAGAGTCAGAAAGCACGGATCAGATGGATTCTTACTTGGACATATACGGCATTCCTGATGTGAGGGGGAAGAGACTGAAGCATCTCTAGATAACAGCGAAGAAGACCCATCGTCCACACACTAGAATTGCCGCCTTGGCCTGTCTCCTCATAGCTGAACGGGTTTACGATGTAGATCACTATAGCGGGAGGATAGGTGACAGCATGGGAGTCTCCGTCAGTCGGCACCCCCACCTTCTCTCTCTCCATTGTGCTGTGACACCGATAAATCACAGATCAGAGATCACATCTGAGAGAATCAGTAACAAGACTGTTTGGATGTGAAAGGTGGTACCTCTCTGCAGGCTCAGACTGGACCTGAGGTTGGCTGGTGGCCGATGTGCCATCCCCCAGAGTCCCTGCACTCTGACCACCACTCGGCTGGCTGGACTGCAAGCCCCCAAAAGGAGGCAGTGAGTTGGGCTTGGAAGACGGCATGGTGCCTATGCCCTGAGAGCAGGAGGAAGGGGTGGTGGATGTGGTGGTGGTAGTGGTGTTAGTGCTGGAGGTGCTGTTGGTGGATGGGGTGGCGTTCTGAGCGGCCGTTACGGGGCTGCCAGAGCTGGAAGTTTGTGTAGAGCTGGTTGGGTTTCGCTGGGAAAGCAGTGAGCTGTCCAAAGACTGGGATGCCAGAATGGACGCTGAAGAGATAAGAAATAGTATAAGATTGTTGTATTTACACTGTCCGCACAACATCATAATTTGTTTGTGCACATACCCAAGTCGTGACAGCACACTTGTGCGTAGAGTTTGAGCTTGTTAAACACCTCACTGCTGCTGTTGATGGTTTTTGGGAGCCAGTCAGTGAGAGTCTGGTCTGTGAGAGCTTTGGATCCAGTATCGCTCACCGTCACAATGCCATCAGTGTGAGACTTGGCGATGGGCCTGTGCTGACCGAGCCGACAGGACTGTCAAACAATAATAAATCATGTCAAGTCCATTTTATTTGTATAGTGCTTTTCACAATACACATTGTTTCAAAGCAGCTTTACAGAAAACCATGAAATTCATGTTCATAACATCATAATATATAATCTTTATGCCTTATAGTCACATTTAGTGTACAGTGGGTACGGAAAGTATTCAGACCCCCTTAAATTTTTCACGATATTACTTGTATATAAAACTTAAAAAGAGCTGGGCGATAATATAGTTTTGTAATTTTACAGCAGATAATCAGATGGTTGAGACTTGCAATATACCATATAATTGAGTGTGCCAATTTCATATGAAAAACCGGACATGCGTATATTTTTTTTAATTTTGCAATGAAATAAAGATGATTTGCAAATCACGTTGCGAGTTCATACTTTTACACGTTCTAACCTCATATACAGCTGTCAAATCTCTGAAGAAAGTTCTGGCTCCATTAAGCAGGGCTTCGTTGTCAGGACACACCACCATGTATCCGATATCCCGCTGAGAGCTGTAGGGGTCCAACAGAAGCTTCTCCCAGTACGGCAGAGCAAAAGGAGACAGCACCACGAAGTCATACTCATTACCCACCAGTAAGGTGGGGATGGGGAGGGGCTCTGGAGATTCATCTGTGCCTGAGAGAAAAGAGTTGGGTAAATATGCCTGTATCATATATAAATGATGCAGAGGATGGTGTATGTTGAGTTATGCCTACCGTACGATCCCCTGCCAGCCATCTTGTGGAACTGCTGCCAGGTGAGGGGGCCCTGGACTCCCCAAGAGCGCACAGACCTCTTCTTCTGGATGGTGTCCTGCAGGACAGGCTGCAGCGACAGCAGCATCCTCAGCACGTCCTGGGAGAACAGCATGTTCATATCGAAAGCTGCAAGAACACAGAGAGAGGAGTGTTTTTCAAGCACCAGATTTGACTTCAAATAGATTTACTCATGAGCCCATTTAGTTTGAGAAAGCAGTTTTGTTGGTTACTTGCAGAATTTGCAACAGGTCTGCATGAAATGAAAATTCACAATATCGGTTTACAGCATCTACATATCTATAACTGGATTGTTCTGGCGACACATGCTGGACTTCATTTCACCCTTTTCTTACAATAGCCTGCCAAGCTCATATTCTGTTCTGCCTTCATCCAATCAACAACCCATGGACTGAACCAAATCCTGCCTGGTTTGGTCGGAATGTGAAAACAACATGGACACTCTCTTTACTACAAAGATTTGTTGGATTTGTATTTTTAGAGCTTTCCGACTTGAGTTCACGTGCATTTTCTCAGCCGGGAAATTATTTTTCACGTGCGGTGCCGGTGATGATACTTTTTACGTCAGTTTCGGAGAACCAGAGGACAAATATTTCAATCGATCGCTCAGGCATGGCACCGAAATCTGCATTCTGATTCGGTTCTAGTACATACCAGGTACATAGGTACCGGTGCCATATTGGTACCGGGTTTCGGTACCCAACCCTAGTGTGTAGCGCTTAAAACAGCGAAGAACACAAATGACTCACAGATTTAAACTAGTTTAGAGCCAGATGAAACCGCGCTGACAAACAGCAGAAACACTATGTGCAACAATTCAGTCAGAAGGTTTTCAATCTACAAATCGTCATCATTTACCATGGATTCACTGTAGTAACAAGTGGACCATGGTATTGTGGCAGAAATGTGGGTTATATTCATATAGAATTTTATTATATTATTAATGTAGACATGTATTAAAGGAGTAATGGGATATAATTACTGTATTGTTTGTGATTATGCTATAGTGTTTGTGCATTTGTACTAAATGTATTTAGACTACTGTTTTTCATACAAATACCTGGAAACCATATAGATACGTTTACCATGGTATTGAGGTTTTAACTGTGGTTATCATTATCTAAATACATGCTACTATAGAAGAACAATGGTTCATTTTAATAACACTCAAACAGTCAGAATAATTAAATTTCACCATATAAAAAAAGAAGTTATTTTTTACAGATGTTACTGCTTTTGACAAACAAATTTACATCTGAATACTAACTCAAGCTACTGTCAAATCATTTCTAAGAGACAAATAAGTTATATTAATATTGCAGCCTGCACTGCAAACTGTGCTGAAGGTACGCATCATCAAAGTCAGGCAAACCTGTTTCATGATTTGAAACAATAGCACTCAACATGCAGAAAATAAGAAATTGTTTTTTATATTAAGCTATTTATTTTGTTAAGGAAAAATGACTGGAAAAGTGTAAAGAATTCAAAAACGTGAAGTGTTTGTCATGTTCTGACCATAAAGAGTAGTTTAAAAGCACAATTAATGGTCTAGTTTCTACAACTTTCACTTAGGAGCAAAAATCTGCCTTTAAACTTGAAAGAAACATATTGATAATGTATTAATTTAAATTCTTTTTAGTCATCTTGTGGACCCCGGCTCTTTGGTTTTGAACCACTGCTAAAAACCTTGCACTGAATGAGCAGTGTAAAAATAAAAGTAAAAGAATAAAAACAATTGATCAACAACATCACAGAGGACCTCAGATGATGCCAACCCTGAAACAACATACAGAACTACCAAATTTTGCTATAAGTTTGATTGCATCATATAATAATTGCTGTTAATAGTGTTCATCGTCTGTTTGATTACATCTTTAATTGATTTTTCCGTACATTTCTGCCATATGTACATAAACTGACAGTCACCACTGATAAGCTACTACTAAATATTGTAGAAACTTAATTTTCTGTAAAGTTGCTTTGCAATGATTTGTATCGTAAAAACCGCTATACAAATAAACTTGAATTGAAGGAAGTCTCACCGTTGCGTTTGGCCCAGTGGTGTAAAGAGGAGCTCTTGACCAGTGTCTCATCGACTTTTCCTCCTGACATGTTGTCCATGAACTGTCTGCCGTGCTCCAGAGCCAAGTAGCAGTCACTGTAATAGTCCCTCTCCTCCAGGCGCATGGGGGGCTTGAGACTGGTGCTGGGATGTTCTGGCCTGATGATTGGGGAGAAGGGGTTAGTGCACAGATCCTGCAGCAGGAGGATTAGATCATCCGGGACCTGCTCTTTAAGGGCCGCCCCTCTCTGAAGGCAGGCTGTGCGTACAGCCTCAAAGTGCTTCTCAGTCTCCCGTCCGGCATCCGAACCCCGCCCCATGATGTCCATCTCGTCCTCCAGAAAGAGGCCTGCCCCGTTGCCATAGCGACGGTTCATGACAGCGCTAAAACCGCAGGAGCAGGGGTCCATGCTTGAGTACTGCGAATCCATGTTGGGATCGCTGATGTAGACGCCCACATCCGCCCCCGTAATGTCCATGTTGCAGACGCAGATGCAACAGCTGTCAAAGTTGCAGTCCTTGAAGAGGTTCATGACCGACTCGGAGAGGATGAGGGTGAAGTATAGACTGTGAGCTTCTGGGATGGAGGGCACAGTGGCCGGCTCGACCGAATTTAAAGGTCTGCAGGTGGAGGGCGTAGAGGCGGGAGAGTAGAGGTCGGAGTTCTCGTATTTCAGCGAGCCTTGGACGCTGGCAGGGCCTCTGGGGGTGCGTGGGGTCCGGGGTGTCCGTGGCATCGGGGCAGAGATTCGAGGGGTGGCAGGGGAGGGCAGGATGCCAGCGCCGCTGTTGCTGGGAGGGGCGCTGTTAGACATAAAGGTGTTGTGTGTCTGAGGGGTGCAGCTCTGGTCCTGCTCAGCTGCACTTCCTACACTAGGGATGTTACTGTTAAAGAAAAGGAGAAAGTGTTACAAATAGTGGCTAAAATATCAAACCAACTGGCATTTATTTGGAAGATAAATAGCACAAGCGTACATTTCAAACCAAATGCGTGACAGAAAGAAGACTGTTTAGTTGAAAAGTATAAAACAATAGATATATTATCTAAAATTATGGGGAAAACATATCTGTACACTTTTTGCTCGTCACACAGTGGAAATCTTTAGTTACCTCCTAAAATCCTCCTGAAGTCAAGTGAATTTAATTCCTTTAAACACTGTTTAAAGTTTTTAAAGTGATTCACTGCCAAACTCTTAAGATTCAGCATAAAAGCTGCAACATATGTCTGCACTGTCTGGCCAATAGAAACAGATTAAGTAGGTGTAGTAAAGTGTTTTTTTGGATGTGCGCAAGAAAGTAGGGGTAGGCGATATGAGCTAAAATTCATATCACAATATTTTACACTGTCCAGGCAATATATTGCGATATGAGAAAAAAAAATGACAGGCAAAATATTTTAACCTTATATAACTAGAAAAAGTGAGGGATTGGACATAGACCTGAAAAGTCTTCATCAGAAATAGAACGTGGCATCACTTTACTGTCATGGATTTGTTGTGTTGCGCCGCATCCACAGCAGAGAACATCACTGGGTTCTATTTGCTTTTGTCAAATCGCGCCACTCGGGTCTGGTGTAGACACGTTGTTTTGGTATTTGTGAATCTTAAGTATATTTATAATCTGCTTTACGTTTACCTGGCACTGGAAGTCCTTTCACAAACTTGTAACTTTTATGCTTAGAGCAGAACCATGCATCGTTCATTTATATTTCTACTGGTGTAGACACGTTGTTTTGGTATTTGTGAATCTTAAGTATATTTATAATCTGCTTTACGTTTACCTGGCACTGGAAGTCCTTTCACAAACTTGTAACTTTTATGCTTAGAGCAGAACCATACATCGTTCGTTTATATTTCAACATGGCTCCCTGCAATACAACTCTGTGATTCTTCAATCGCGCCATCTAGTGGTCTGTTATTGATACAACCACAACTGCTACAAGTGATAACGGAGCAGTACTGCGAGTCATGTTGAGGTAATTAAAATATGTCAAATTAATATTTTGTGCTCAATTATTTACTTATCAGAAAAGTGGCCGCATGATAAGCGGGAAAATTACGTAGTGCAGTCTTTATCACCCTGCAGAGGTTTCTTTTGCAAAATAATCTGCTGACTGTACACTATCCCTCAGCTTTGCCGTGCCCCCCTTGTCATAGCTCCGCATCCCCCAGTTTGGGAACCACTGGAGTAGGCAATTTGTGCTTTATTAATTTGGTCTGTTACGATGTTCTGTGTTTGATTATTAATGCCTGTGTAGTACGGCGTTGCACATAGAGGACAACAACGTTCAGCCTCGACTCTTTATCGTCATTTATGTTAAAATTTGCAAAGCGTACCAAATTGAACAAAACTATATAAATGCAAATTTTGAATTCATGATTATATAACGGTATCCACGGTATAACAAAATCCATATAATGGAACAACATAATACCGGTTGTCACTTTCATACCGGTATAGCGCCCACCCCTACAAGAAAGATTCTTGTGTCTCAAAATACCATTCAATAAGTTTGTGTTTGGTAAGCTGTTCTTCATGTTTCTCAAGTCTCTTATGCTTAAGGTCGCATTTATTTGAACACAAATACAGTAAAACAGTAATATTATGAAATATTATTATTAAATTAACAGCTTATCTACAGTATTCAACATTTGAAGTGGATCAAAAAACGTCACTACGTGACTACTGTACTTTAATATATATATATATATATATATATAATGTATATATATATATATATATATA
>NW_015660894.1:209451-218404 GCF_001515625.1 Sinocyclocheilus rhinocerous
ACTTTACCTGTCGGTGGTCATAATGTTATGCCTGATCGGTGTGTATATATATATATATATATATATATATAGTCTTCAGTATCACATGATCCTTCAGAAATCAAATATGCTGATTTGGTGCCCAAGTTCAAAAGAACAGTAATTATCTTTTGTAACATTATAAATGTCTTTACTGTCACTTTCGATCAATTTAATGCATCACTGCTGAATAAAAGTATTAATTTATTGAAAAAAATCTTACTGAACAAAAACGACTGTAGTGTTGATCTGCTCGGGCCGGCCAAATAGAACGAGATTAGGTGGGCAAACAGTTAATTACAGTGACGTTGTGTAATGTAAAATAAACCATATTCAGCCTTTCATAAATTTTCTTTGCTAAGAAACTGATCTGGGGCTTCTGAGTACGTTTGTTTAAACTGTGTAAGTGCATACTGTGTCATTTTTGAAACACTGCATACTACTTCTCTGCATCAAACCAGAAAATTCACAAGCCTTAGAGTCATTTGAGAAAAAAAAACAACCAGTGAATCAGCGTCTCTTTCCTCCTCTGACAGTTCAAGTGAAAGTTCACCTGTGGTTAGTCTGCTCGGAACTGAGTCACCTGTGGGAACTGACTTCATTAAGCCACTAAAATAACACTGGAAACAGTTAGTAAGTTGCTGCAAAATAATTTTTGTTAGTTTTTTTGTAGTTAGATGCAGGTACACATCCCTAAATTCTAATTCAATGCCCTGGACACATTCCTCAGTTAAGGCTGTTAATCATTAATATTGAATGTCTATTTTGGGATGGCAGCTGCTTGGACCACAAACAGCAGAGAAGAATGTGTTCTGTGCTTGTTAAAAACCTGACCTACTTACTTCAACCACCACCTGCTAAATATCCACGACCTCCCCCCACCCCTCCTAAATAAGGTAAATCAATCTGTGTAAAAGCCTTTTAGGCTTCCATACATGCCAACAAGCTGATGAAAGCTTGAATTACTCAATGTATCATTAAAGGTTTGTTTGTTGCAAAAGAACAATCAACACTGTGAAACACTAAAATCTGCTAGGGATGAAGAAAAATCCCTGATTTCTTGGCTGTTGTACCTGTCCTTGTTGAGGAAGGTCATGGCTGCCATCGGCTGCAGCATCTCCAGTTTGCCGACTGTCCAGCTGGGCCGGTACACACACTCTTCTGGAAGCTTGATGGGAAGCAGACACTGGCTGGGCAGCATCTTCAGAGGGGCGTAAAGGGAGCAGCCGACGAGCGCTTGGCAGGACTCTGGTTTAAACACGTAGGAGAAGTCCTGAAGATACGATAAAGAAACAAAGTCTTGCATCACAAAATACATCTTCATGAAAATATCCCTGGGAATTGACAGCAGTAATTAAGCCCTACCTTAATCTCTGAGGGTTTGGGGCTGCAGAAACCCTCCTCCACCTCCATCTTGAAGTTCCCGCTGATGGCCCCATCCAGGAGAGAAAGGCCAGCTGCTGATTCCGTATTGCCCATGTTTATAGGGGAGTAGCCCATGATGATGTGCTGCTCCAGTGACGGAGGGGTTGGGAACATCTGGTGCAGGTCTGCAGAGTCTAGATCAATAAACACACAATGAAGGAACAGAATTCTGGCACTATATATAGAAAATAGGTAACAGATGCTTGCCATTAACGTCACAGTCTGTGATGACTTGTGCAGCACTAAAACAGTTTTTGATTGATAAAACACGTAGCTCTTGGATTCTGTAGCAGTAAGTAGGAGCCCATGCAATGACTTTTCAAGAATTGCATAGATCAGTGGTTCCCAACCTGGGGTCAGGGGTGCCAGAGTTCACGGGGGTTGCTGATATGCTTCGAGGTCAAATAAAGATGTATAAAATGTCCCACTAATAATTTTATATAAAAATGTTTTAAAATCATATGCTTACAATGCCAAGATAAGGCAATTAAATAAAATAAACAATTAAATTAGAGATGCACCAATCGACCGGCCAGGGACCGGAATTAGCCGGTTTTCCGCATGATCGGCAGAAACAGTGGGAAATGACATCTGTTTTGTTAAACAGTACAGCAACTCCTTTTCAGTTAATTGCAATTTCTACCTTTTTTCTAGTCACAGAGCACTTTATTTTGAGAGTTGTTTAAGTGAGAGAACATCTGTAGCTTTGTTTATGTTTAATAATTTTTTATTATGCAAATAATTTTTTGCATTAAAAAAAAGTATAGATTTTTGTTTGTGTGCTGTCAATATGCGGTCAATTATAGTTTTTAGAAAGAAAATCGGAATCGGCAAAAATCGGTATCAGCAGGTCACACTTACAAAAAAAAAAATCGGCCAAGAAAATTGCAATTGGTGCCTCTCTAAATTAAATAAAAGTGTAATTGACAGTATTCTACCAGGGCTCGACTGCGACTAAATGTATATTTTGCAACTTTTTTTTCTGCCGGTGACACTAAATTTTGTAAGAGGTTGCGCTGGTGCCACTACCAATCTGCCTAACTGATAAGCGTTAGTATTCTGTTGTGCATGATAAATACGTATTAAACGCCATACACGCCAAAAGCGAAACGAAATAGCCCTTCTCTTTTGAAACCACGGGTCGCACTGACCTTTTATCAGCTCAGCTCAAAAGAAAAGAGAGCGCGGTGTGAGCTAAAGTGAATGAAAATTGCAATTGGTGCATCTCTAAATTAAATAAAAGTGTAATTGACAGTATTCTACCAGGGCTCGACTGCGACTAAATGTATATTTTGCAACTTTTTTTTCTGCCGGTGACACTAAATTTTGTAAGAGGTTGCGCTGGTGCCACTACCAATCTGCCTAACTGATAAGCGTTAGTATTCTGTTGTGCATGATAAATACGTATTAAACGCCATACACGCCAAAAGCGAAACGAAATAGCCCTTCTCTTTTGAAACCACGGGTCGCACTGACCTTTTATCAGCTCAGCTCAAAAGAAAAGAGAGCGCGGTGTGAGCTAAAGTGAATGTATTTACTACACTGACCAGTCACGATCACGAGACCACTAAACAGCGCTGTGAGATCTAGTGATCGCGCTCGAGTTCAGCACAGAGTTCTCCAGTACAAATCACATAGGTGTGCGATTTAAACTAGTTTAAAGCCAAATAAATCAGAGCTGGATTATTCTCAACAACTGATGCGGAAACACCTGTGCAACAACGATCCAGTTAGAAGGCGTTTCAATTTACCGTTATCATTTTCACAGATACTCACAGAAACAGGTACTGTTTTTGTTTATGAAAATAAATGTACATCTGCATCCCAACTCAAGCTACTGTCAAAAGGGCATTTCTAAAACTTGTAATATTATTAGTATAACATGTGCATATATATACTGTATATATATATTTATATATATACATAGCAACTAATTTCCAAGTTTTTCATCTAATATTTATATTCTGATATTCTAATATTTATATTTATATTATATTTTAAATTATAATATTTATAATATCCAATATAATATCCAATATATAAGGCATTTCTACAGATTTAACAGCATAAAGTTCAGAATTCCTACTTTCTCTATGGATAATATGAACTCATTCTAACATATTCTAAACCAAACTGCTCACACACTTCCAGTAACGGTTATTAGAACAAATGTATCAGTAATGATGCAGATTCAGCAGGGGTCATGAATTGAGGCACATACAAGGCAGGGGGTCTGGCGCTGCAGGTTTTGGTTCTTTCCTACCAAATTTTTCCTCTGCTCCACCAGCAGCTCTTCTGGATCCAGGCTGTTAGGAGTAAGACAAAGAAATGCTCACTTTAATTGCTCTACTGTTCCCCTAGTTCAGCAAATAAAGAACTTTATGACCACCTAAAAGTTTTTCTAATGAGGCAGGGGATCATTCGAAAATTTGGCTTCAATTTGAATATGACCGTATCCAATAGATTCATTACTGCTGGACCTTCACAAATGTGATTCATACCAAAAAGTTACAGAAAGAAGTGGATTATGATGTTACGCTTCAGTTAAGTTAGGATTCTCACTTTCCACATCACAGGCAGCTGGCGAGCTCATACGAGTACTAACCGTCAGGTCATCCTCGTCAGAGTTAAAGAGGTTGTCCAGGTCATTAATGGACACGACCAGATCTGTCTCATGAATCAAGCTGGTGGTAGGAAGTGGTTTACTGCCACCTGACCCCTGGGCATCTGTATGAAAAGGTGCGTTCAAGATAACCCTCTGAAACATTTCCAGAAACAATTAATCATTTTTTATCAATTTAAGTGTGAGGAAATAATACTCACCATCAGAAGATGACACACTGCCATCATCCCTCTAAAAGACAATAAATAAAAAATAAATAAGACTTCTCACTTTGAGAAACCCAACCACACAACATTTTTCTAAGAAAATCACTGCCAGACCTTATTTTTCTTCCCGGTCTCCCTCTCGGCTCCAGGCTTTTTGTCTTTATCAGAGAAAGTAAACTCCTCATCTCCTTCCTCAAAAGCATAAGGATCAGATTCACGCTCCTGGTCTCCATCGCACACAGCTGCAGAGAGATGCTGGTTTTTCTTTTGCTCGTACATCTTCACCAGGTCTTCCGACACTTTCAGAGGCCTTTTGGAGGAGGACATAAACCTGCAAAAATCACCCCAAACTATGTTACTTCTCTAGTTAGAAAAGAATCAATAATAACCAATCAGTTACACCAATACTACTTTTTGTATTTACCATGATAGCTTAATAGTTTAATACTCCGGCAGAAATGTTACACTTTATAATATTAGTAGAACTAAAAGCTTTAGACAGACCCATAACTGTAGTTTTTTTTTAAAGAAATTAGCACTTTAATATATACCAAAGTGTTAATTTAACAATGTTTTTAATATATTTGTAATCTAAATTTCTTTTTAAAACATGCGTATTATATTTTTATAATAAAATGCCACATATCAATAAATATATTTACATAATAATAAAAATTATGGTTGAAAACCTGCCCTATGGCCAGCCATAGCCACTAAATCAAAACATCAAGTGTGTAGCCAAAACCTGAAGGTGAACTCTCCTGACGCTGACATAGTCAGTGGCCATTGTTTCAGCAGCTGTTGACTATTTATCTGTTCATTAGGTCACACAGAGTGCACCATAATATTGGGCCAGAAGGAGGGTCCAATTCAACCAATCTGCCACTGCAATCAACTAACATTACCAATTAGTAGTGCTGCCTGATGTTATTGACAACCCCTGAAGCAAAACGACTTGCAAAAGGGCCAAAGTAATGTTCTTTATGGAAGCATAACTTGCCTTTTACTTTATTAAGATGTTAAAAGGCTGACCTATTCTCAGGCAAGTTAAAAAAAAGCTTCCTTTTTCAAAAAGGCAAGGACATGTTTTGAACAGCAACTACATTTTTTTATGAGGATCCATTTTGCCTGGCAAACGAAAACTGTTGGCATTCAGTTCTACTAAGCCAAATAACTTTATATTTTTAATCGCACTTCTCAAGGTAGAAAATGTGTTGTTGGTATTTAGTGTAATAATAGCGTAATTAACACTATATCACTATTTAGTGCACAAGGCTAGAGAACTCACTCTGTAACTGACACAACACCATCCTGGCCTCCGGCCCTGTTACCATCCTCAAAAAGCATGACCACAGGAAGCTGAGGTGTGTGGAAATCCGCATTCTTCCCACCAGGCACCCTAAAGTACCTCCAGGGGTTATGCGTTGTGTCCTTGTTGGGGTTTACGGCGGAGCCCACATATACGGTGGCTTCTAGGGACTCTGGGTATGGAGGTGGGCAGGGTAAGGGCAATGGGTCTAGTGGAGAATCATCAGGGGGTTTCTGGGGCACCAGGCAGGGCTCAGAGGAAGGAGGGTAGAAGTGTTGGTGCAAGGGCAAGGAGGAAGTCGTTAGGCCGTCGGCTGTCACCTCTACGCGCTCACAAGGGTGCGGGCTGAGCGGCGGGGGCTGAGGGGAGCCGGCCATCTCATCAGTTGAACCGTGCATCATTGGGGTCTTGCTGGAGGTGACATCGCCATGATGGAGGCTGGGGTAGCGGCTGTCCTCGTGGCCCTGCAGACACAGCCTGTGAACAGCATCTCCCTGCTCCACGTTGGGCTGCTCTTCACACAGAGAGCTGCGGTGGTGGAAGGGCGCCTGGGGCCTCTTCTGCTGCTTGTCTCCTTTCTCCAGCTTCTCCGCCATCTTGTGTTTGGTAGAGGGCTGAGGAGGCTGGCCAGCAGATGGAGGATGCCCTGGTGTGCTACATGCCCGCTGTTTCTGGTTCTTAAGCCTGGAATGAAAAGCGAAAGCTCAATGTCATCAACTGGCTACATTCATTCATTAATCTTTGTTAATTACAGGTCATTTGTTGCAGCTTGCGCATACCTTGAGCAACTGCACTGTGACCTCTGAGACGACTCTACAAAGTCCCAAACAGAAGCTTTGTCCGTTTCTTCCTCGCAAACTCCATTAGACATGGTTGAAAACTTTCTCCTGCAAAAATAAACCATACCAAACGGCTGAAGTTGCTTTGTTTTTACTCAATAAATTTCCAATAAATGCCAGGTAATTTGCTCTGGCTGATCAGTCAAGCTGTAGTTTTTATATTCATACTTGTTCTGGGCTCGGTTAATATTGCACTCCTGCCAGACTCGCTCTACCATTTGGCTGGCTAGCCGGCGGGGGATCTTGCCTCCGTGATGACTGCTGCTGTCCACACTAAAGGCGCCTGACATAGCTGACAGTTTCACCCATTTCTGGGCAGGCTGAGAAACTGCAATAGAGGGGGAAAAAGTCATTACAACTAAATGTTTTGACAGCAGCTGAGAATCCAAGTGCTTTGATTGTCTGGTCTTACTATGCATAATTCATAACTGAACATTTAATAAAAAATAAATAAAAATGTTAAACGTTAAAGCCATGTGAATATAGGCTTTTTACTTTTTCCACAATATTTTTGAGTGCCTTGGATTGATGTTTTTTGATGACTTTTTACTTTTAGTCATTTAGCAGACGCTTTTATCCAAAGCGACTTACAAATAAGAAAAAGTAATTAAAACTAAAAGCTAAAACTATATAAATACTATATATATATATATATATATATATATATATATACACACATTTAAGAAAATAAAAGAAATTAAATAAAAATGACAAATGCATACAACAACATTTCAAAACTAAACATTTAAAATGACATAAAAGAATCCCTGCATCCAAAGAGCACAGATTCATGGAGTTCACACCCCTACAGAATTTTTTGCATATTTTTGGATATACAATAAAACACTATTTTAATTTTAAGAAAATACAATAAAACATTGTACTTTCAAAAAAAAACATTAAATGTATTATTACATCACATAAATAATTACTGTTAAATAATACAATAAACAGTTATATAACTGCTATATGAAGTTATAGATAATAATAAAATCATACACACACACACTCACAACTTCTCTGCCTTTAAAATGAATTTTGCTGACAAAAAATAAATACATGAAATTAATAATTACATAAACAATGTTAAATATGTACAATAAAATGTTGGATTTTTTTATAATATATATGTTTTTTCTCTGCATCTAAAATGTAATATTATGCTGTAGTAAGAAAAAATACATAAATCAATCACATAATATGTTAAACATCCATTAACTCATTCAAATGTAGGGAAATCAAGTTACGTATGTAGAACTCATTTTTTTCATTTATTCAGAATAATTGAGAATATAGTGGTGGTACCTGCTTGAGCCTCCTCAGGTGAAGTGGGAGGAGTCAGAGTGACTGAAGAGATGCCAGTATCTCCATGGACCATGTGACTGAGCTGACCTCCTGAGTAAGAGCCCGAGGAGGTGGAAGAGCTCACTGTAGCCACGACCGGGATGTCAGACTGGGCCACCAGCACCAGGCTGGCTGGGTACAACATCCTCACTCCAGCTGCGCCACATGAATGATTACTTGTACTCTTATTACACATTAATTGAGATGACGTTGAACTCTTAATATGTTCAGCTGACTTACCAACAACAACCTCAACAGCAGCCAAGGAATCGTCCTCCCAGTCGAGGTCAACCATCTTGTCGTCCGTGACCTCCTTGGTTTTGGGGCCTATGGGATAGAACTGCTTCCATTCTTCGATCAACTTCTGGGTCGGTGGATCTGACAGCTTGAAGGACTGGCCCGTCAGAGTTCCACTCAAACCGTACGGAGAGAGGATCACTGGGGGAAAAACAGGCAGTATATGAGATACTGTCTCTATGTAATTGCAAGTGTGATACTTCCTGGTAAAGTCTCGGTTCACTTTGTGGTAACCCGAGAACATGAGAACGAGAATTGCTTAGGGCCACAAAGAAAGCCATAAAACGAAAGTCAAGAGATCTGTCAATAATTCAGTTCACAGTAGATCTGAAACAGGACAATAAATAAAGAGCAAAGGTATTTCCTTTTAAAGTGTCATGCAACATGTTATTAGATGTTAACATTGTGCTAGTAATTAATGTCTAAATATCTGTATCTATGTGTTATTTTAATATCATTAAGATATATTTTTATTCATATTTTTAAATCAGTTTTTTATATTTTCCATTTTGATTTTAATTTAATTTTTTAAGTTAAATTTATATGTCTCTCTATATATTTTTTATTTGTCTCTCTCTCTCTCTCTCTCTCTCTCTCTATATATATATATATAATTTATAATTTTTTAAAATGAAGCAGAATAAGACAATAAGACAAATACAAAAGAGATACAAATTAAACTCATTTTTCAGATACAGTAGGTTTACTTAAAATATTTATTTAACATCTTTTGTTGGTTAACATTTAATGACACAGACAGGTACTTAATTAGGAATGCTGTCCCTTTAAGACGCAAGGCATGCATGTAATACTGACACGCGTTCAGTTTTCACCCACCTGTTTACGTTCACTTAATCCATAACCGACTGTATTTACGTGAGATACTCTACAC
>NW_015660894.1:219706-220731 GCF_001515625.1 Sinocyclocheilus rhinocerous
TATATATATATATATATTTGAAATTTGATTTCAGTTTCATGAGAAACGTTTTTGATATTTTATTTCAGTTAACATTTATTTCAAGCAAAAATTATGGTTTTAATTTTAGTTTCAGTTTTAGTTATCTATAATAAACCTGATATACTGAATATGTTTAAACTATATTTTAAAACCGCGATAAATGTTTTCCCTATGATTGTTAGATGCATACAATTTTAAAAGAAATGCATTCATTTAAAAAATGTAACCTCTTTCCTGTCACTTTTGATCAATTTAAGGTGTCCTTGCAGAATAAAAGTATATATTTCTTAAAAGTGTAGCTATAATATATTTGCGTGCAGCTCCTTTAAAGCAAAATGAAACTGCCTGGAGCACAAACGGTTGCATTATCTCCACTCCTCCTCCTACAACTTCCGAAGCTTTCCACACCTACAATTACACATTATGCAAAACTGTGGTGAGATCTGACCTGTGCTGATACAGGGAGTTTCATGACACTTCAACACAAACCAAACACACAAGGCAAGTGAAAACTTGGCGTGTCTCAACACGTGTATGACAGTGTTCATTTTGACAGGCATTTTTGATTTAGTCTTAGTCTTCTTGAGACAAAAATGCTTAATAGTCTTTAGTCGACGAAATGTCATTGCATTTTTGTCAACTTTTAGTCATTACGATATTAGTTTTAGCTCGTCAACGTCTCGTCTTAGAGACGGCCAGCAGAAAAAATGTTCGTCAACGAATATTTTTTCGTCGTCGTCTTTGTTGACGAAATGAACACTGGTGTATGAGCAATAAAAATATTCAAAATGTAAGAGAGTAGTGATCGACCGATATTGATAAGCCAGGCGCTATCACTTGCATTGGAAACAACTTAAAATATGTCGTAATTATTGCTCATAAAGGTAAGAGTAATACATCACTCGGAACTGTAAAGGGTCTACTTTTATTTGTGTGCACATACAATATCAACAAAGCGTTGTGCTTTTATAAAATAAAGGATACATACAGGATGTGCTTTCTGC
>NW_015660894.1:221007-222728 GCF_001515625.1 Sinocyclocheilus rhinocerous
GCCGTTGTTGTTGTCTCGTCTCCCCTCAGACGCGCTGCAATGGCGATCCTGCGCGCAATTCTCAAAACGCGTTTATCGGTGAATCCGATATTACAAAACCAATATCCGATTATGGTAAAATGCTTAAATATCAGGAAAAATATCGGTAAATCGATATATCGGTCGATCTCTACAAGAGAGTTCATATAAGTTTATAATAGGCTAATTAAGCATATTGTTAGAAGCAAGAAAGATCACGTTGCAGTTACAGTAAAAAAGCACTAGCTACATTACCGGTCAATTTCCATGTAGATAAGCATTTCTTGTGAGGATGTTTGGCTCCATTATTTAAGACAATAAAATATGAAGGGATAATAAGAATGAGTGCACTTGGCATTCAACATTATTGCTTTTGCAAATACATATAACAGGAGTCTAACATAAGCGTTAGAGCCCTTGGGGAGACGGTTAATGAACTAACACAAGCCAGACAACTGAGCACAAGCCCTGTGAACGAGCTCTGCCAAAGTCAATCTTCAGCCATTAGAGTGAGAACAACTGGAATAAAAAAACAAATTAATCAATCTGTGACTGTTAGCCACTTATAATGCAGCACAACCAAGCTTCAGATAAAGAGGTTTGTCATCACCTCTTGAAACAAGGACTCTTAATACAAGTCCTACAAAAACCATGGAATGACTTGAAACTGTTTTGACAGCAAGCTATTAACACATCAGAGCTTAATATTGTTTTTAACCTGGAATAACAGCATTTCCAAAGGTGGATTAAGGACTGACTTTGATCGGACATAGGAGAACAGATTGAGAAGAAACACAGATGCATCTTGTTCAGGGTAAAACATACTGTTCCAAGCCATAATGCAAGTCACAAGCCTGTGAACTCAGCACCCTGGAGGGAACGGTGGTGATGATGTAACAAAGCTGAAAGCCGGAGAAGTACTGAATCTGGAAAACACCTCATCAGGGCCACAGTGGGGCTACACTGAGATAATGACTACCACAAGAGAAGCAGTGTCTCAGAGGTGTTAACATAATGTAGGCCCTGTGCCCTTGAGCTGAGGAGAAAACATGTGTTTGCCACCAGTCTGACTGCTGAGGCAACGACAAACCACAAAAAAAGACAACAGAACAAAGGGGAGGGCCTGTCATCTTTTCATTTTCAACACTAAAACGTAAAATTCCCTCTCAAATCTACTGTCATTATGTGCTTCACGGTGAACACTAAACTTTCCGCTTTTATATATCAATACAACTGCACATGAGTCAGTAAAAAAAAAAAACTAATCTGCAAATGAGTTAACTGCATTATTTTCACATAGACACTTAAGTCTGGTCCACATTACAGCTTATTCTGGCCAACAGCTAGGAAAGGGCCATGAATGTAAAATGTAGATTCTAGTTAAATCTGAAATCAGAATTAGTAGAACAACTGCAACATACAGGAACACTACTAGGGATGTGAGGGTCTAGTCGACTAGTCGACTAAACGGTACAGCTCCTACTAGTCGACACTGAAAACAATAGTCGATTACACGATAGAAAAAACAAAAAAAACAAAAACATGATTTTATCATTCAAATTACCATCATTTTAACATTGCATTTAAAAATGTGTGCCTGCGACTTCAGTTCCTGCCAAGCACGTTTTTTATTGTTAATCGCCTCAGGTCCCGTCTTTCACCAGACCACGTTGATAATTTCACTGAACAAATAACGCATGGTC
>NW_015660894.1:222900-231017 GCF_001515625.1 Sinocyclocheilus rhinocerous
CGAAAGACGAGAAGGTGTGGGATTATTTTGAATTAGAAGGAAACGGAAAAATTTTGTGTAAACTGTGTAATGTCAAATTGTCTTACAATAACTCTACTGGAGCGATGCGTAATCATATTCAATACAGGCAGGTAGGCGTTAGCTTAGAGACTAGCCAAAGCCAACAAATGTCAATCACGTCATTCACTACAACCCGTCAGTGCTGTGATCCCATCCGCGCCATCTATTCCTCTAACGAACACCCGGGATGTCCAGGCGCTTTCTGAAACTCTTATCGGCTTGCTTGTTATCTCTGCGTGCCTGCCTCAAGAAAAATTTCTTACTATCATCAATGTTGAAAACAGTTGTGCAGCTCAAAAAGTTTGTGAAAACCGTGATTTTTTTCTAGATACTTTGATTAATAGAAAGTTCAAAAGAACAGCATTTATTTGAAATAGTCTTCGTTTATAACATTATAAAATGTTTAGTTTTACAGTCACTTTTAATCAATCTAATGCATCCTTGAATAAAAGAATTAATTTCTTAAAACAAAAAAAAAACATCTTACTAACCCCAAATCTTTTGATAAATGTAATGCATCCTTGAACTAAGTATTAATTTCTTTTAAAAAGCTCTTACTGACTCCAAAACTTTAAACGGCAGTGTATATTATACTAATAATATAAATGTACAGCCTGAAAAAAATGATATTTGAGATTTGCTAAAGAGTACATTTAACAAATTATTAGTGTTATTAAAAATAACTAAGTGAGATTTAGATAATGGCAAAGGAAATAAGCATGATACAAATATAGAGTATCAACCAAATGAAAACAAGGCATGATTTTTGTGTGCAAAAATTCAAGACACAACGTACATGCAGATTTCATCTGAGTCTACTGATCAGCAACACTCATACCTTGAACCGAGCTGCTGCTCTGCTGGGCCAAAGTCAAGTGCTCCTCACTCAACAGATAGACAGGCTGGTGCTGGTTAATCTCCACGCTGGTGCACACGTTACTGTCTCCATGTACGAAGAACGTGAAGGAGCAGGACAGGTGCTCACTGCAAAGGAGGAGGAACAAAAGGAGGATTACTCGAGGGTCTAGAGTTAAAGCCTGAGAGAAAGTAGCACACTTCCTGGAGGTCTCTGGGAATGGTGTGTTGACAGCTGAGGTCTTCACAGCGTGTTTGCAGGCTTAGTGCCCAGAGAGCTACAGTTAGTGACTGAACCTTGACCAGGAGTACTATGAAAAGGTTTAGGAAATACTAGAACATTAGATCCATGAGTATCAGAGACTTCAACTTTGGGGTTTTATAAAGTGTTTAATTAAGTCCTAGAACACATAATGAACATCTCACACTTGCTTTGTAGCACACATTCTCAAAGTTAACAACCCAACACCTGTGAATGTGTGACCCACAGGCTAGAGTAAACAGCTGTTACAGTGTAACCGAACATGCAGATGATGAGTGATCAAATTCAGGCATTCAGGAAACACCAACCGAAACCACAGTTTGTTTGTTTTTTCCAGAAGCCTAAATTCTGAAGAATTGTTTGATTCTTAAAGAAAATCTGAAATGCTTTTAGAAGGGAATGAACTATGCAATGCTGTACGGCAAAAAACAATCAAAACGTTATTAATCATTAAGGATAAAAATGTACAATTAGTCTGTGTGGGAAAACAATTATGTCATTTGCAATGCTTCATGGGAGTGGGCAGCTGCTGATGAGCTCTTTTGCCGCCATTTCTGTTTCCATGGTAACAGAAACTTCTTTGATAAGTGGGATTTCTGCTCAGGATGCTTTTTTTAATAACACTAAAATCATAATGACTTGAGGCTTCTTCAGAAGCTTTAAAGTCAGATTGTAATGGAAATTCACCCTGTCTAACTTTCTAAATGCATGTTATTGATCTTATGGTGAACTATTCATCGATGCATTACATTTTTGGACCTTGTATATTTAAAACATATATAAATATAAATAATATATATAAAATTCAAAGTCATTGTTTGATTTCTGTGGTAAATATACTTATACTACAGACAAACAATGCTCTCTTTAATGGCATTTACAATCTGACTTTCTAGAACTTTACAGTGGCAGCTCTCTGTTTGCATGCCTGAACACTGTAGTCCATTCTCATTCAGAAACACCAATGCAGAGAACCATCACTTCCTGCCTTTAAGCCAACAGTGCATGCATGCTCACCCTGGAGGGATCGAGTGATGACCCCTGGTAACACCAGAGGGTACAGCGCCAACATCACGCTGTGCAATGCCAGAGACGAATGAGAGAAAAAGAAAGCGAGAGAAATGGGGAAGCCTGCATTCCTCAAATGTCTGTCATGCACTCTTAGCAGTGTCCTTACGACACGCCACCAGCAATCCACTACAAACCTCACACAGACAGATGGCACTCCAAAGCGTATGCACTACCATTCAAAAGCTTGATGTCAGTATGATTTGTTTTAAAGTAATTAATACTTTTGAATCAGTAATGATGCATTGAATTGATTAAAAGTTACAGTAAAGACATCTGTAGTAATACAAAATACTCAAACTTTCCATTCATCAAACAAATCCTGAAAAAAAGAATGTTTTTTCAACAACAATATTAAGCAGCACAACTGTTTTCAGTATTGATCATAAGACATGTTTCTTAAGCAGCAAATCAGCATATTAGAATGATTTCTGAAGGATCATGTGACACTGACACATGTGACTGGAGTAATGATGCTGAAAATTCAGCTTTGCATCACAGGAATAAGTTACTAAAAATATTTTAAAATTTATTAAAATTGAAAATACATATATGTGACCCAGGACCACAAAACATTTCATAAGAATTTTTTGAAATTGAGATTTACACGTCATTTGAAAGTTGAATAAGTAAGCTTGATGTATGGTTTGTTAGGATAGGACAATATTTGGCCGAGAT
The DNA here is from genome assembly GCF_001515625.1 of Sinocyclocheilus rhinocerous. Taxonomy (NCBI): domain Eukaryota; kingdom Metazoa; phylum Chordata; class Actinopteri; order Cypriniformes; family Cyprinidae; genus Sinocyclocheilus; species Sinocyclocheilus rhinocerous. The sequence goes on from NW_015660894.1 coordinate 225,824, forward strand.
ACAACTACTTGAAAAATCTGGAATCTGAGGGTGCAAAAAAATCAAAACATTGAGAAAATCGCATTTAAAGTTGTCCAAATGAAGTTCTTAGCAATGCATATTACTAATCAAAAATTACGTTTTGTTATATTTATGGTAGGAAATTTACAAAATATCTTCATGGAGTATGATCTTTACTTAATATCATAATGGTTTTTGGCATAAAAGAAAAATCTATAATTTTGACCCATACAATTTATTTTTGGCTGTTGCTACAAATATACCCCAGCGACTTATGACTGGTTTTGTGGTCCAGGGTCACATATATTAAATGTAAAGTCATTTCACACTAATCCTGTTTTTTTATCTGTATTTTTGATCTAATATATGCAGAATTTGTAAACATAAGAGACTTCTTTCAAAAAATATACAAAAATAAATAATTTAAAAAAAAAAATCTCACCAAACCCAAACCTTTAAACGGTAGTGTATATTCAGAGCTCAATGTGACCTAACAGCATTCAAGCTCACCTATCTGCCTTGTTTATGGAAAAAAACAAAGCACCAGAAAACCATGAGCCACAAATGATTATTAGGAAGAACTCTGGATGTCTGACATCTTTTCAAGTTCAGGCAGAGCTGAACAAGTGAAAGCGAAATGGTGGTTCTTGTTGACCTACCTAGTGTGAAACCGCACAGTCAGTGTTTTGTGAGAAGAGTAAGCTCTTCATTAAAACTTAGACAGAGGAAGCAGCCACACTTTCCAGCTCTTGCATCCTTAACTGACACCGAGTGCACTGTGTGCACACCCACAGCAGGAAGCCATATCCTCCCACCCACAGACACACCACAACACCTCTGCCCTGAGGGGACCAATGACATCTATGCAAATGAAACAGACAATTAAACGGACCGCATCTTTTGCCCCTCCCTACGTTATTCGAATGTTTCACTTAAAGGTGGGGTAAGCGATTTCTGGTAGCCAATGTTGACATTTGAAATCACCAAAACAAACACGCCCCTACCCCAAAAGGGTCTCGCCCCTATTTTGATAGCTCCGCCCCACACATACGTACACAACCCAGGCAACGGTTATCTGTATATACATATCTATGTCTACACTGGATGCGGCGCGGCACGACACAACAAATCCCCGACAGAAAACTGCTGCTGCGTTCTATTCATGACGTATTGACACAAATTTCAAATGATTTTCAACGGTCGCTTTGTCGCGTCCAGTATACTAGACAGACTTTAGCTGTTGCGGCGCAGACACGGTGTTACTCACCTATCGAGAAGAAACAAAGCAACCTCGGCGTCCGATCGCAGGCCTTCCGCTCCTTGAGTTCTCTCCAGCGCTGGAAAGCTGATCCGATATTTACATGGGTCCTACTTCTTGCCTTAAGCCTTCTTTTGTTCCGCAGACGTTTTCCTCTTTTGTTTTTTATCCGCCATCTCTATCTTTCTGTCGCTCGGCTTGCTAATGTCCGTCATGTGCACTGAACGCTCTCTCCTCCACATCATGAGTAGACACGCCCCTTACTGCTGATTAGCTACAAGTTTGTTTTGTTAGTCGGCCCGAATCAGTTTTCTAAAGCGTTTTTGAAAAATCGCTTACCCCACCTTTAAAACAGGCAAAACAGAGCATCCCGGGAGGTTACGCGACAAAAATTGCTGGCTTCCAGAGCAGGGGCTCTTCCTCACACAAGAATGCCAATAGCCTGATGTCACTCGTCTGCTGCGACAAACAATGAGGATCATGCTGTTAAATGCCGCAGCTTACGGCATGCATCCGCATCGCTGGGCATGAAAACGCACCAGGTTATCGCCAAAACGTAAACAGCAGCCTCCGTTTGCTCAACGTCTCTTTTACCTTTTGTTGATAGGCTTCTCATCCTTCTCGTAGGGTTTGACGAACCACTTGCCGATACGAACGAAGGATCGGTTCATGAGGCAGCGCTCCAGCAGGTTATGGATGGCTTTGAAGAGCAGCGTTCGGCACTCGTAGGTCAGGCCGCTATCCCAGGAACCGTCCTCATTACCTGTGAGACACAGAGGACAGGTCAGTACTCCATTATATCCACATGCTCAACTGCTGCTGCCCCAATTAAGACCCTACACATCACTTTTTAGTTAATCATATAATGTATATGGTAAAGAAAGATGTATTACAACGTCAGAACAGTAGTTCAGACTTTTATTTGCATTTTTTAATAATAGAAAGTGACACTTTTATACAGCAATACAACTGATCAAATGTGAGGGTAAAGACTTTTAAAAATCTAACCGACCCCAAAATTTTGAATTTGAGTTTATTTCTTATTTAATGTTAGGCTAGACAAAAAAATTACTAGGCAATAACGGCTAGAAATTATATGAAGTTATACAATTATAACATAGCACACAGATGATTTCTTTATAATTATAGTATTGGTTCATAGAAAGACTATTATTATCAAGTCATTCTTGCAATTTTCACCTAAGTTAGCCAACAATAACACATCAATGGTCTGATTTGATCTGGAACTCAGATTTTAGGTTGAGCCCTGCCTATAGCTCCATCTCAGAGTGTTTGTTGTTGAAAGAGATTTTATAAGAGAACAAATAATTCAAAGAACCAGGAAATTAACCCTACTTAGCTCTTTATTGACCAAGTATTGATTGAGCTCTTATAGTAATAAAAGGTGGATGAGAAACAGATGTCAAGTCACACCTTAAAAAAGAATTAATCCAAGCCAAGCCAGCCAATCTAAATAAGCATCGTTAACTTTTCATCATTAACTACAGTTTCCTCTTTCATATGAGAGCTGCTTATATATTGAGTAAGGTTTTATTTGTTATGCAAATATCAAGAAAAATAAAGTCTCAAAGTCTCACTGCAGACATACTAAAATCCTTAAATACTTTTGCTTTGACGCAACTGCAGTTAATGCAGTTAGCAAACCTCAACAACTGCAATATCAATAACCGGTCTATGACTAATGTCTGGAAAAACACCTCCAGTCTAACCACCAATTTAACTATGAAAAATTCAGTATCAAGCACAGCTTAACCTCTGACAAGCAAAACGTCATCTCTGACTACACGTATTTCTAACTGTGTATGCACATGTTCTGGTTTGGAAGGCATGTGTCAGTTTAACAAGCAAGCAGACGTACATGATAGGTCATGGTGGACGAGTTCGGCAAAGTTGGGGTCGTCTCCCCACCAAAAGATCCAGAGCTCCCGCCGGCCCGGGGTCTGGTGCCTCCGCCACACACTCAGCACGTCTGCCTTCAGACAGCGACTGAAGCTGCACAGGATGGGGTCCTCCTCCGTCACTGGGAAGAGGATGGGGGACGAGGTGGGTCCCTGCCACACAAAACACTTCCATTTGATCCCAGTGAGGTCAGCCTGAAGGCAAAGAGAGAGGGAGAATGTGTTAGAAAAATCTATCATGTGGGACGGCTCAGCAACCGGTGATAAAGCGACAACTCCACTAGGGTTAATAGGCATGCATATGCAAAAACACAGCCAAAATGGAAATCTAAGTGTCTGATTGCGCAACTTTGATAAATGTAGACAAGAGAAGTTTTTCTGTGACTAATGCAAGATGACGCCATCTAACACATTGTGAATCAACATATAGGCCTATTTGAAATTCACTGTCAGCATTAAACTCTCAAAAACTTTGACTTTTGCTCAACTGAAGAAGGGCCACTTTGGTAAGTATCTGAAAAGTTCTCATATGCATCATTTGCGTGTCCAAGATTCATTCTACAATACAGATTATTTCATGTGCATTGATGATAAAAATCATTTTATCCAACAAGGGAAAGCATATTATAATCTCACACAATATTTTGTGATTGAAATTGCCTTGTTGTCCCATAAATTACAGCTTTTGCAATAAGTGTGTCTTGACTTTAAAATAAGTTTTTAAAAATGTTATAAAAACCATTAAAGATTAACTTTATTCACATGGTTAATAATTATGATGAGCAACTAGTAGATGTGTTACAGTGGTTAAAAATGTAAACTGAAACCAATAGTAATTTTGCTGAGAAAGCATTGTTTTTACACTTATTTGTTGATGTAAAAGTGAGCCCCAATTCTAAAATAAGCCGCAAACAAAGATGAGATGACATTTCCACTCATAATCTGTTCAATTTAAACAAATTCACAGTCTGACCTGGATTAGTGTAATGTAAGTAGTTTATCCAATGTCCATATAAATATATCTGAGCTTTTGGTGCAAGAAGGAAGTGAAAAAGGCCAGGCAGACAGGAAGCTTATCATGACTACTTGGCACTTGTTTACAGATTACTCTACAACCACGAATTGAAGAAACTAATGTAGGTGTATATAGGAAAAAGAGACTTCTATTCTACCACACATTACATATAAAACGTTGAACAAGCTTTACTAGTATGACCAAGCAGATAATCAGACTAGTTCATAACAGAAACTAAACAGAAAGCACAATCAAAGCTAAATGGCTATTATGACCTGTCCTTTCTTGACAATGTTTACAAATATCAGGAATTATAATAATGTGACATGAAGAGTTACCTCAACTTCTTTTAACAAATAGATATCACTTTATTTCCCCAGCTGGTTTATCACTGTACTTTTTTTTATTAAAAGTTTCTGAAATGTTATGTTATGTTATATGTTAAATGAGCCATTATCTAATAAAATATATAACAATATGCATACCTTTACAGAACAGAAAGCGAAACATTCAAATTTAGTTTAAAACTCGTTTCACTCTGTTGACATATTAAAGGTTTTTACAGAGGGGATTTCTTATTATTACTCCATAAATCAAAAAATAGTGTCAACAGCCAGAAAAATACATATATTTTCACCATGTTTAGGAATAAAATGTTATATAAACCAAGAAAATAATATATAAACAAACACCTCTAACTAGATACGTGCGCAATGTGGAAATGCAGTTATTGTGTCACTATTTTCATTTTCCATGTCAAAAAATTACTATTTTTAAAAAAACTTGGGACAGTTAAATTTGACTTGCATAAAATGTCATGATGAAAAACAACTGACTGCAAAAAAGCACCCAAAACAATATGTATGTACTATATTGTTATATGTGCTATACATAAAATTGTCTTTTTGTATGTTCTATATGTTTTACAGTAGGCGTTTCTGACATCTTTTTATCACTCCATAAATCAGAAAACACAGACAACAGCCAAATATATATATATAT
>NW_015660894.1:231184-271541 GCF_001515625.1 Sinocyclocheilus rhinocerous
TATATATATATATAAATACATTTTCACCATGTTTTTTTAGTAAAACAATTTTATAAAAACCAGATGATATATAAACAAAAATGATATACAAAAACCCCTCTGTAAAAACCTTCAGTTCAGAATACAGATAGGAAAAAATGTAAACTTTGGTTTATGTAAGTAAAGTGGAGATTTTTGGCTCAGTGCAGAAGAGAATTTTTTTTAAATCAAATAATATATTATAATTGAAACCTACAAGCTCAGATAGACAAAGTGTAATAAAATAAAGACTGAACTTTGGATGTTTTCTTTTCACAAATGTGATAGAAGGCATGTTATGAAAGCAAACCATCCTATAATCTCAAAATTAGCCATTGCATGAAAATAAACAATGGTTTTGCTTGTAGTGTCCTGGATTTGATTGTTGATGTTGTTCAACATGACTCGCTAAAGCTGTTTTTCTACTAAAGGGTTACTTCATGCCAACAACTTGCAGCTTGTGTCAGCCAGTTAACTCAGCAAGTGTTTACCAACGTTATCAAACTCGACCTAAATAACACAACAAAGCCGTATCTCACTCGCCAGCCTCCGTCTACACAACACAAACACACACCTGAATGTCTAATATATTTAAAAACCGGCAGCGGTTTAGTTCGTATTAAGATCAACAGGCCTTGATTGACTGGCCGGCTAAAAATGGCTTCTGGCCCTCAGTCAGTTGATCTCTTACCAGACAGAATAGATTGGAGTGGCAGTCCTCCAGGCTCGCCCCGTTGGGTACAAAACAAGAACTCATCATCAAAGCGCAGTCCGGCGAGCCATCCTCTCTTTCAGATCCCAGGAACAGATAATGCGATGGGTTTTGGACCGGGCCTCCGTTTCTCGGACACAATCAGCAGGACGGCTTCGCGTCCAGCGAGCTAATTAGCGTAGCTCCGCTATTACTCCGCTAGAGGTTACTCACTTACCAGGAAAAAATGCGCTAAAAACGTCCTGCGCGCATTTACCATGATCCGCGATGAGATATTGTTCTCCCCCCAGATTTGTTACATCAAACAATATGTAATTTCAGCAGACAGAGTGGGTAGGGAGGTGAATACAGCCCTCCCCTTTAGCTTAGCATAGCATCAGGCTAGCCGAGGTTAGCCTGGCTAAGCGAGGCAGCAACAAACAGTTCAAGCCAGAAAGAGTTCAGCTTCAAATTTCACTAAAAATCACTCGCTCCTTTCCAGGTCTTCGCCGGACTGTCGTCAACGGCCATTCACGGAGAAGCTGGCGATGAAAGTAAAAGGTTCTGGTTTAAAAGTACAGTTAAAAGAGGCAAGGCTGTGCTGTGCTCAGCTGTCTCTCACTGGTTTGTTTGAATACATTGGTCGCATCCTTAATGGCGGCCACAGGGACACAACTCTACTACACTCCAGTCTACTTTACTCTACTCTACTCAGCTCCGATTGGCAGCGCTGCGTATGGCAAGCCGGTTTAACATTTAATCTATAAGCCGTACTAGTATCTATTTTCATGGTACTAGTACCTATTTAATAGATACTAGTAGTTATTCATTAGGTACTAGTACTTATTCCAATAGTGACTAGTATTTAATTATACTCTTCTTGTTAAGAAAAAATAGAACTAGTACTTATTTTTTAGATACTAGAACTTATTTATTAGATACTAGTACTCATTCATTAGATACTAGTACTCATTCATTAGATACTAGTACTCATTCATTAGATACTAGTACTCATTCATTAGATACTAGTACTCATTCATTAGATACTAGTACTCATTCATTAGATACTAGTACTCATTCATTAGATACTAGTACTCATTCATTAGATACTAGTACTCATTCATTAGATACTAGTACTCATTCATTAGATACTAGTACTCATTCATTAGATACTAGTACTCATTCATTAGATACTAGTACTCATTCATTAGATACTAGTACTCATTCATTAGATACTAGTACTCATTCATTAGATACTAGTACTCATTCATTAGATACTAGTACTCATTCATTAGATACTAGTACTCATTCATTAGATACTAGTACTCATTCATTAGATACTAGTACTCATTCATTAGATACTAGTACTCATTCATTAGATACTAGTACTCATTCATTAGATACTAGTACTCATTCATTAGATACTAGTACTCATTCATTAGATACTAGTACTCATTCATTAGATACTAGTACTCATTCATTAGATACTAGTACTCATTCATTAGATACTAGTACTCATTCATTAGATACTAGTACTCATTCATTAGATACTAGTACTCATTCATTAGATACTAGTACTCATTCATTAGATACTAGTACTCATTCATTAGATACTAGTACTCATTCATTAGATACTAGTACTCATTCATTAGATACTAGTACTCATTCATTAGATACTAGTACTCATTCATTAGATACTAGTACTCATTCATTAGATACTAGTACTCATTCATTAGATACTAGTACTCATTCATTAGATACTAGTACTCATTCATTAGATACTAGTACTCATTCATTAGATACTAGTACTCATTCATTAGATACTAGTACTCATTCATTAGATACTAGTACTCATTCATTAGATACTAGTACTCATTCATTAGATACTAGTACTCATTCATTAGATACTAGTACTCATTCATTAGATACTAGTACTCATTCATTAGATACTAGTACTCATTCATTAGATACTAGTACTCATTCATTAGATACTAGTACTCATTCATTAGATACTAGTACTCATTCATTAGATACTAGTACTCATTCATTAGATACTAGTACTCATTCATTAGATACTAGTACTCATTCATTAGATACTAGTACTCATTCATTAGATACTAGTACTCATTCATTAGATACTAGTACTCATTCATTAGATACTAGTACTCATTCATTAGATACTAGTACTCATTCATTAGATACTAGTACTCATTCATTAGATACTAGTACTCATTCATTAGATACTAGTACTCATTCATTAGATACTAGTACTCATTCATTAGATACTAGTACTCATTCATTAGATACTAGTACTCATTCATTAGATACTAGTACTCATTCATTAGATACTAGTACTCATTCATTAGATACTAGTACTCATTCATTAGATACTAGTACTCATTCATTAGATACTAGTACTCATTCATTAGATACTAGTACTCATTCATTAGATACTAGTACTCATTCATTAGATACTAGTACTCATTCATTAGATACTAGTACTCATTCATTAGATACTAGTACTCATTCATTAGATACTAGTACTCATTCATTAGATACTAGTACTCATTCATTAGATACTAGTACTCATTCATTAGATACTAGTACTCATTCATTAGATACTAGTACTCATTCATTAGATACTAGTACTCATTCATTAGATACTAGTACTCATTCATTAGATACTAGTACTCATTCATTAGATACTAGTACTCATTCATTAGATACTAGTACTCATTCATTAGATACTAGTACTCATTCATTAGATACTAGTACTCATTCATTAGATACTAGTACTCATTCATTAGATACTAGTACTCATTCATTAGATACTAGTACTCATTCATTAGATACTAGTACTCATTCATTAGATACTAGTACTCATTCATTAGATACTAGTACTCATTCATTAGATACTAGTACTCATTCATTAGATACTAGTACTCATTCATTAGATACTAGTACTCATTCATTAGATACTAGTACTCATTCATTAGATACTAGTACTCATTCATTAGATACTAGTACTCATTCATTAGATACTAGTACTCATTCATTAGATACTAGTACTCATTCATTAGATACTAGTACTCATTCATTAGATACTAGTACTCATTCATTAGATACTAGTACTCATTCATTAGATACTAGTACTCATTCATTAGATACTAGTACTCATTCATTAGATACTAGTACTCATTCATTAGATACTAGTACTCATTCATTAGATACTAGTACTCATTCATTAGATACTAGTACTCATTCATTAGATACTAGTACTCATTCATTAGATACTAGTACTCATTCATTAGATACTAGTACTCATTCATTAGATACTAGTACTCATTCATTAGATACTAGTACTCATTCATTAGATACTAGTACTCATTCATTAGATACTAGTACTCATTCATTAGATACTAGTACTCATTCATTAGATACTAGTACTCATTCATTAGATACTAGTACTCATTCATTAGATACTAGTACTCATTCATTAGATACTAGTACTCATTCATTAGATACTAGTACTCATTCATTAGATACTAGTACTCATTCATTAGATACTAGTACTCATTCATTAGATACTAGTACTCATTCATTAGATACTAGTACTCATTCATTAGATACTAGTACTCATTCATTAGATACTAGTACTCATTCATTAGATACTAGTACTCATTCATTAGATACTAGTACTCATTCATTAGATACTAGTACTCATTCATTAGATACTAGTACTCATTCATTAGATACTAGTACTCATTCATTAGATACTAGTACTCATTCATTAGATACTAGTACTCATTCATTAGATACTAGTACTCATTCATTAGATACTAGTACTCATTCATTAGATACTAGTACTCATTCATTAGATACTAGTACTCATTCATTAGATACTAGTACTCATTCATTAGATACTAGTACTCATTCATTAGATACTAGTACTCATTCATTAGATACTAGTACTCATTCATTAGATACTAGTACTCATTCATTAGATACTAGTACTCATTCATTAGATACTAGTACTCATTCATTAGATACTAGTACTCATTCATTAGATACTAGTACTCATTCATTAGATACTAGTACTCATTCATTAGATACTAGTACTCATTCATTAGATACTAGTACTCATTCATTAGATACTAGTACTCATTCATTAGATACTAGTACTCATTCATTAGATACTAGTACTCATTCATTAGATACTAGTACTCATTCATTAGATACTAGTACTCATTCATTAGATACTAGTACTCATTCATTAGATACTAGTACTCATTCATTAGATACTAGTACTCATTCATTAGATACTAGTACTCATTCATTAGATACTAGTACTCATTCATTAGATACTAGTACTCATTCATTAGATACTAGTACTCATTCATTAGATACTAGTACTCATTCATTAGATACTAGTACTCATTCATTAGATACTAGTACTCATTCATTAGATACTAGTACTCATTCATTAGATACTAGTACTCATTCATTAGATACTAGTACTCATTCATTAGATACTAGTACTCATTCATTAGATACTAGTACTCATTCATTAGATACTAGTACTCATTCATTAGATACTAGTACTCATTCATTAGATACTAGTACTCATTCATTAGATACTAGTACTCATTCATTAGATACTAGTACTCATTCATTAGATACTAGTACTCATTCATTAGATACTAGTACTCATTCATTAGATACTAGTACTCATTCATTAGATACTAGTACTCATTCATTAGATACTAGTACTCATTCATTAGATACTAGTACTCATTCATTAGATACTAGTACTCATTCATTAGATACTAGTACTCATTCATTAGATACTAGTACTCATTCATTAGATACTAGTACTCATTCATTAGATACTAGTACTTATTCAATAGATACTAGTACGGCTTATAGATTAAATGTTACAACGGCTTTCCATACGCTGCGTCTCGATAGAGGAAAGAGTCGATGCTGGATTCCATAAAGCTCCAGAAGAGTCGACTCACCAAGAGAGCTGTCAACTCCTCTAAGGGAGATTTTTGATCTTTTAGATGGGATCCTAAAATTTAAAAGGTATGTGTATAGTTTATTGTACAAAAAATATGACTAAAAACAAAATGACTTAAAACTATGTGGAATATGTAGTTTCTATTAAGTTACATTTTTACATTTTTTTTTTTACTTGTAATATTATGCATACTGTTATATGTTATTTATTTATTTACTTATCTAATTTTTATTTATTAATCACCAATAATGAGATTATTAGTGTAAACCTATTTTTACTTATTTTATTTTCTAAAACTTTTCACAGACTCCCTTGCGGCCCCCTGGAAGTCCCCAGACCCCAGTTTGAAAACCCCTGGTAGGCTCTAAACAAATCTTTACAGCTTTGTCATGTGGAGTTGCAGAATTTCTACAATAAAATATAAATAAATAATAACAAATTTCCCCCTTCCACCCAAAGTAACAATATTTATCATGGTATTGTTATTTTATGTATCACAATCTACAATGATATCATACATCTTTTAATTATGTAATAGAGTCATAATATCATCATTATATATCTTATATCTACCTTACATCTACCTTATATTTGATTGGCTGGCTGTGTTTATTGTGAGCATGGAAATTAATCTTTCTGAATCATTCATGAGAGAAGCTGAGCAGGGACATATAATGACATATTGACATTAAAATAATAACTATGTTAAGGCTTTGGTGAATATGGCTAAAGGACTTTTTTTAAGCAGAGTCAGTAAAAGAGTGAACTGCTGTTTCAGATAAACATTTGTCATTGTTATTATTTAACGACTTCATGCTTCCAAATTTGAAATAAAAAGTGATGATTGAGTTAATACTTATTCAAAAGAAAAAAAAATCAATACTTTTCAAATTCATTCGTTTTGACTGACAATGAAAAGTTCACACGTCAAGTCAAAAACTGCCACTTAAAATTAAACAAATAACTTTTTGCCTAAACGTGAGACATCATTAAAGTGTTTTATTCTTTTATGGAGTGTTTTTTCACGCCCATTATGGGTTCATTAAGTTGACCCATTCCCACGTTCTCCCCCTCCCCTGCTGTGTGCTTGACATAAGGGAGCTCTTTTGTGTTCCATTAGGTTCTGCAACGCCTTGACAACCTTCTTTCTCTTGAGACATGTCGTGAGTTACTGTAAAGAGAAACTACATTTATGACAGGGTCTGCTATTAATCCCATAGTAAGCTAAAAATACACATAGGTACATTAGAACACGTGTGATTTCAGTGATTTTTTTTGTGTGAGAAGTGCGCCATCTAGTGTACAATGCGGAGGCAATTACATCAGATGCACATTACATCACATACATATGTATAAATTGTATAAATTTTAGGCACATTTTAAAACATAATAAATACATATGTAGCCTATATAGAATCACATATCCATATAAATAAATATAGCATTTTATAAATACCTGTAACAAACGTATGAATTAATGAGAGAGAGAGAGAGAGAGAGAGAGAGAGAGGTTTCTCAACCTTTGCTGTTAAAAAACCCAAATCATTAAAATTAAAAATGTACGTTTAATTTACAAAAACTTAAATACAATTTTAGCCGTAAATGACATTTTAAGTAGCAGAATCACGTGGTGAAATGTGACCACCGCCAGTGTTAAATTCATTGCAATTTTTCATTTTTTTTTAATTACTGAAACGAAAATCGATTTAAAACAAGACAATTTCATACAAGACAGTTAATGGATGAATTTACTCCACCAGACATATTCGTCAGAAGCCCATATGGAAGAACTGCTGCCAGATCTATAATGTTAATGGCATTTTATTACACGACAGTCCTGCACATACCTATTATTTTGAAAGAATTATAGGAGATCATTGCATGCTGCTCATGAGTATGAACGCTGAGGTGGATTAACGATCGTTAATAACTAAATATTGACCAAAGAAATGGTTTGATATTTGTGCACACAAATATTCACAATTTTATTTCATTTTTCCTCATGAAGGGTTTTGATCAATAGCTGTTTTGTTTACATTTTGAATTTAGCAAAAAAGCATGCCGTTAATTCGCCATGATGGTTTTGTCGTTGGCAAGAAACTCACAGGCCTATCGGCTATACAGAAATTGACTTTCAAATAAGCCTAGTTGGAGTACAAAGATGTACAACAAAACAGTTCAAAGAAATAACAAAGACATGCCATTCTCTAAAAATATGATTGATTACTGTACTCTTCACTGTTACAGTGTTATGAATAATATTTAGTGTGTCTAAAGTCCTTGCGCATGCGTCTTTGGACTAGCGCTCAGCACCAAGGACAGCGGCGACCAAACACACGCGCAACCTGGATGATGATGATGATGATGACGTGCGGGTCGATGTGACGTCAAAGCCAGCGAATCACAGCAACACACAAGTTCCCAGTGTATCTGACTTACTCAGTGGAAGATTTACTCATGAACACACACACACACACACACACACCGAAATATCGGATCCTCTGTCATTTATCTCATGAACACACACACACACACACACACACAGAAATATCTGATCCTCTTGTCATTTATCTCATGAACACACACACACACACACACACAGAGAAATATCTGATCCTCTGTCATTTATCTCATGAACACACACACACACACACACAGAGAGAAATGTCTGATCCTCTGTCATTTATCTCATGAACACACACACACACACACACACACAGAAATATCTGATCCTCTGTTGTGCACATACATCTTCTGATGCCGCTGGACACATCATCAGTGATGTTCCTGGAATCATCGGGTGTTTCGGGTCTTTCAACATCATACACCCTCCTCCAGGTGACTTTCTCAAAGAACTGTCGAACACCTTGCCTAGACTCTTGACTGGCTTTTCTGAAATAGTTGGGATGGTTGTGCCTGCAATGTGGAATCTTAGTTTATCTTCCACCTTCCCTTTCTTCAGTACCAATGATCTTGATTTGGCAGGTTTGAAATGCATACGGGCCCACTCCATTAGCTTCTCTAGGCCCTGTAAAATCCACCGACATCCTGGGACTGATTCTGTGGTGACTGTAAGATCATCCATAAAAGCCCTGATGGGTGGTTGTCGCTGGGCTGAATTTGTTGTGGGGCCTCTGCACTGTGGTTCAGCAGACTTGGTGAGCATATTCATGGATAGTGAGAACAGTATGACAGAAATAGTACATCCTGTAATGATCCCAATCTCAACCTTGTGCCAGCTTGATGTCGTTTCTCCTGAAGAGACCCTCATTCTGAAATTGCTGTAATAATTATTGATGAGGTCTGTAATTCTGCTGGGGATATGGTACCTGGTTAGTGTATGCTCCACCAGCTTATGAGGAATGGAACCATACGCATTTGCCAGGTCTAGCCATAAGACCGATAAGTTGCCCTTATTCTCTCTGGCCTCCCTAATGAGCTGCGTCACTACGCCAGTGTGCTCCAAGCAGCCTGGAATACCTGCAACTCCACCCTTCTGTACTGACGTATCGATATAGGTGTTCTCTGCCAAATAGGTGCATAACCGGTTGGAGACAGCACTGAAGAAGATCTTCACTTCTACGCTCAGCAGGGAGATTATGCGGAACTGATCTATATGAGTTGAGTTTTCCTCCTTTGGGATCCATACCCCTTCAGCCACTCGCCACTGCTCTGGGATTCTTCCCCTTCTCCAGAAAACCCGCAGAATCTTCCACAGACGAAACAGGAGTTTGGGGCAGTTTTTGTACACTTTGTATGAGGTGTTACTTGGTCCAGGTGCAGAACCTGCCCCTGCCTTGCGGATCACCTCTCTGACTTCCTTCAACTGCAGCTCTGACAAGTCAAACTGTGTCTCTGGTTCAGGAGGGTCTATTAAGAGGGTCTACTGTCCCAACTTCTCTTCTCTCTTTGGATCACTGTATGTATTACTCAGATATTGATCCATTTCTTCCTGTGAACAGTCCAGCTTTCCACTGTGCTTCTGCCCCAGCAACTCCTTAGTGAACTTAAAGGGATCGGCTATAAAAGCAGCACGTCTTCGAGCCCTTTCACGACGGCGCCTCCGATGCCCCTCTGCTCGGCGGAGGACCCTGATCTTCTTTCGCAGGATACACATCAGCTGAGCTAAGCCAATGCGCTCACTCTCTCCTGCCTCCTTAAACTGGGACTTTAGCGCTCTCATCTCCTGCCTGATGTTATGAATTCTCACTGCTCTATAATTCTTGGAGTAAGGTGTTCTCGTACTTTTCTCCTCTTCTCCAAACCGTTCGGCTCCCATACTGACAATAATGGTTGTCATGGCTTGCAGCTTTCCGTCAGCCTCTCCCTTAACTGTTGCCTCCAAAATCTGGTTGACATCTTCATCAAACTGCTCCCACAGTGAAGTCATGCTAGCTGCTGGCCATTTGATCTGTCTCCTGCTGAACTTAATGTTGGGGGGATTTGTTTGCAACACGTGGAGGTTCCGGGCGCTGTGGGGTGACTCCGGGCCTGGCCCCTCCTGCGTCTCACCAGGTTGGACACCTGTGCGTTGTGCTGCTTCTCCTCCTCCCAAACACTTCATTCTTGCTTGGTGGATCTTTAAGCCACGGTTGTTCTTGCAGACTTTGCCACATATGCACTGGTTATTCATAGTCAACTTTTCATTGCTCGGGTCTGAAACCATTGTATCCATCCAACTGGGGTGCTCATCCTCCCCCCCTCTCGGGCACCCCTGGGGGTATTTCGCAATTGAATTCTTTGTAGCTTTTTTGGGAGCCCTCCTCACAGAGGACACAGATTGGGTTGCCAGCCTGTCATTTATCTCATGAACACACACACACACACAGAAATATCTGATCCTCTGTCATTTATTCATATGTGATTTAATATATGTACACTGTAAAATATTTTTCTTCCTATAACCAAAATATTAGTCAAAGGCTTAAATCTTTCATATGTAGCAACATGCAGAGTACCCTAAAGTTTACTGAATTGTTCTTTGATTTCCTTTCCATGGTGCTCACACAGCAACATATACAGACTTATCAAATATGCTGAAAAGACAAGTTGGATGAAAAATGATATTTTTCGAAGACAATCTATGTGGCACAGTAAATGCAGAATCCATAAATGCTGTTTGAAAAGTTCTGTCCATCAGTATTAAAGGTAAACACACCAAAAGCTTCTATGGCTGTACATTGAGCACAGTGTCTCAAAAGTGATACAATTATTCATGAATTTACTCTATTTTTATTTTTGTTGTTGTTGTTGGTTGTAGTCATTTATGCTTGGATTGGTTTCCATTGTTGTTGTTGTTTTTTCAGTATTTATTACAGATGAATGAAATTACTGGTGCAATAAATAAGTCTTGCAATACATAAATAGTCCCTCTTGATTTCTTTCACAGGTAAATCTGAGTGATCTCAAACAAAATACATTTATCTTTCATGACAAGATAATAGATGACTGGACCACAAAATCATCCATTTAAATATGATAAAAATAATTGAGAGATTAAAGATAACTGCAATTGCATAGTACCTTAAAGTCAGTCTTCAGTCATGTGCAACTATATATAAAAAAAAAACACAATTTCATAACTATCAATTACTGTCACAAAAGTCAAAATGCTAAATGGTACGATTTAAGAAAAACACAAAAAACGAATAATTCCCAAAACCAAGCAGTGTTTTGATCAGTAGTTATATATTTTTTACAATACGCACTCAGACCCCTGCAATTTAAGATCCTAAAAGATATTTCTTAGAGATGTTTGCACTATATATTCAGACAATAACTACATCAATTAGAGAAAGAAAAAAAAACATATAGTGGCCCCAAAGATTATTTGGACATTTTTAGATACACAGAATGTATGAGTTTCATTGTATTAGGAATGAAATGAGGCTAGACCTTTTCACAGGACTCTTTTTGACATTTTTGCTATGACTCTTACCCAACTGGTCCTGAGACAATTTGTTGTGATATATATGAACATGTTCCACTAAGATTTCTACAACTACAAAATGTCACTGATCATTTAAAACCTTACAAACTTCATTTCTAAAATATTTTTCTTGAAAAGTGTGTTTTTACATTTTGTTTCTATAAGAAATGCCACTTGGTTTGATATTTTGTTATATAATCTAAAGACATACATACATTTTTAAAAGTGCCAAAATATTTTTGGTGCCACTGTATTTCACACAAGCCTTTGCGATGTTAGTTGTGCAAAAACAGTTGTAGTGATGCCAACTGTAGTGTCATTTTTTTCCGTTTTCTCAGAGAACCTGCAATCCTGAGCATCTGTAAGATGTCCTTACTTGTCCTTACGATGTGACAATGGCACATGCAAAACACTTTAGAAACAAATGCTGTGCTGCTGGGCTCCGGTGCTCTATGAGTGCTGGGTGGCTCGAGCATCTATTTGAGATGGATTACAGCATGTCATCCTGGTTTTCCCTGGTTGGAGTCCTTCTGCGCCGGAACCGCATGCTGGAGAAGAGGGACGAGGCGGTGAGGGCCACGCGGCTCAGGCCTACATTTAGACAGTGTACTTCTGACGTCACCGGCACCTCAGCAAAGAGAGCCCTGTCCCGGGACACCCACATGACGCTGTCGCTGTTCTCGATGTCTTTCACTATATTCAAGATCTCCTGCCTTTCTGTTTGTCGGGTCATCCCACGGATATTGAGTATGGCAGAAACATGCTTCCTCCTGAAACACAAGAAAGATTTATTCACTCTTGACTCATATATGAGGCATATTGTCATATTAACAATAACTGTACAGTGTCACAATAAGTGGCTAAATAAGTGGAATATTGCATCTATTGCATTAGTTAAACCGTAATATGGTTGCATGGTAAGTGGTCAGTGCTGAAACTATACTGGAACAGACCTTCATTAAGTGAATTTCTCTTTACATGCTTTGTTTGTCTTAAAGTACAAGCCTAATTTTTTTTTTTCAGAAATTTTTTTTTGTTTTCATAACTTGCAAAATAGAATATTCTTCTAAACTGAAAATTCTTCATATACAAAAAGACTTGGGCTTGTATTTGAAGTTTATTCAATAGATTTGGCAAACTGTAAATTGAATTTTAAAAAGCGAGAAAGGATTAAAAAAGGTTTACAAATTAAGATTTACAATCTAATGCAAAAGTAAATTATTCAGTAAGTAAGAGGACAGGAAAGTGATACATTTTTATAAATTTTTATTTTTACATTTATTGTAAATAATTGTAAATTGCAATAATATTTCATAATATTACAGTTTTTACTGTGATCAAATAAATGCAGCCTTGGTAAGCATAAGAGACTTATTTCAAGAACATTAAAAAAGGTTACACTTTATTTGAAGGTGTCCTTGTTACAGTGTAATTATACATTTAAGTACTGAATAATATTAATTAACTACATGTACTTGCTATATGGTTAGGTTTAGGATTAGGGTTACTTGCATGTAATTATGTATAATTTATTGTTATTACAATAGTAAGCACATGTAACGTGTAACAAGGACACCTTCAAATAAAGTGTTATCAATATATTTTTTTACCAACCCCAAACTTTTCCCCCTCATTTCTTTTCCCAAAACAAAAACTAAACTAAACTAAACTAAACTAAACTAAACAAGTAAAAGCAAAACCAAAAAAGGATAGAATATTAATACAATGTAAATGTTTCGAATTGGAAGACACAAAAAATAAAAAAACTTTAAGTTCTTTATAATATTCTATAATGTACTGTATATGTAATGTATAATGTATAGCTGTATATATGTACAGTTGAATCAACAGGGTGCAAAGAATCCTAATTTAACCTTCCCAGAGTTGGCTCCTGTTCATTCAAAGTTTCCCTAGATCATAAAATGTGTGAATATATGTACGGTAGATGGGAGAGATTCCAACCGTTCATCAGTTTAAAACCCAAAGGTGTTGCTAATGCTAAACAATAGAGCCCGCAGCACATCTAGGTCATGTATTTGAAGGTTCAAGCTTTATTTAGCACACATTCCACAAAAGAGAGTTTCCTCTGGATTCTGCAGCCGTACAGGGCTCTTGATTAGGCAACTGCCCACTCTAGGTTAAACCATGGAGCTTTAGGTCAGGCCCTGGCAGGATGCCTGTGTTTTTGCTTTGTCTTTGCGAGGATCCAGAGCTGGACAACTGTACACCTTTCATGCGAATCTGGGATAACCAAACAGTCTCCCATAAAAATCAGGAAACCGCAAAGGTCTAGTTTGCTTTTACAAGCCCCTCTTTTGCTGTCAAACTGAATGACCACGCTTTGTCAGATGACCTGAGCTCTCTGCTTTGTGACCTCGATCATATCAGGGGCTACAAGGTGTCCCGGCCGAGCAGCACGCCGCCCCTCAAGACACTCACCGTATGTCAGGGAATTCCCGTACCAGGACGCCAACTTCCATTTGGATGGAGGGAGTGTCTTCCAAGACAATGATCTCTGATAAGTGAGGAATAGCACTGTCGAGCCATGAGGCGGAGGATTCCTGGATGGGGGCAAACAAAGATAACATCAGATCAGTCACCAGATCAATCTTCAAACGCCGAGACTGATCAGCAACTGGAATGTACAGATGAACGTTCAGATTAAACACGACTGCCTGGCACTAAAGACGCTTTCCAAAAGTACATTATACAATGACTTCTGACAGACAGCCAAAGATCACAGCGCCCAAACGACTCCGAAGGCTATTTTTACCCTCGTCTCTGGAAAAACAAAAACCTAGAGGATTAAGTACAGGAGCACATGTTGTTCCAATTGAGGTAAATATCTGTATGCCCATTACACCAAGGCAGTTCTTCCTGACTCTCAGTTTGACCTTAAAGGCAAGTCAGACTTCAAAGGCCCAGGCCAGGACATTCTTCCAGAAACAATGGCATCCTGTTGTCCACCGAGGTGACAAACGGATGTTTTAACTGAAGCAAGGTGCGGACGCTGCACAGGAGAAAGGAGCGTTTGGGTGGGTCATAGAGATGCCCTTTGGAGCCATCTGCCTCCATGCCCACTCTAGAAGAGCCCATTCTTCAGAATCTCTTTTGTTTGAAAAGTTGTGGGCTAGAGATGGTTTTTGAGTGATTAAAACATACAGTATTTAGAATCTAGCTCAAAACATGACGTGACATTTTGGCAAGTGGGATGAATCTGGGAATAAGGATTTAATAAGAAAAATGCCATACTAATAAAAATAAAATGAGGTTACACTTTATTTTACGGTGTCTTTGTTACCAGTGTTGGGGAAAGTTACTTTTAAAAGCAATGATGCATTACAATATTGCGGTACTCAATGAAAAACTAACTTATTGAGTTACTTTTTATGAAAAGTAATGCAAGTTACTTTTGCATTACTTTTTGTCACCCGGTCTGGGCTTGCTTGTTTTTTTAATAACATGAGTCCCAAAAGTTTTATTTTTGGCAACTGTACACACTTTTTCACATCAAAAGTGAAATTAATAAGCCTCAGACTGAAGGAAGAACCTCTGCCTCTGCACCTCACTCCCAATTTCTCCCAACACAGGGACAGGCGAGGTGCCAGTGAATAAATGGGAAAACAAAGTAACTTGCGTTACTTATTTGAAAAAAGTAAGATATTTAAGTTTAGATATTTAAATGTAAATTTAAAAGTAATGCATTACTTTACTAGTTACTTCAAAAAAAGTTATCTGATTACGTAACTCATGTTACCCCCAACACGGTTTGTTACAGTGTAATTATACATTTAAGTACAGATTAATATCAATGAACTACGTGTACTTATATGGTTAGGTTTAGGATTAGGTTTTTGGTTTAGGGTTAGCATGCATAATTTATTGTTATTATTATAGTAAATACATATACGTGTAGCAAGGACACCATAAAATAAAGTGTTACCTAAAATAATTCAGAAAACAGTAAAAAAAAAAAATCTTAGAATTGTAATTGTGGTTTTCTGTTTCCCATTTAGTCCCATAAACATGAAACAAGTTGACCACCTCGTATGTTACTGTAACATGGAAAATGTTGACATTACTGGATATTTAGGAATAACTTTTTTTTAAGGGAAAAAAAACATTCCAAAAAGTTTTCATACTGATCATACTGAAATATTTTAAATTGACCAGTACTACCATATTTTATAATTATGTCATAACTAATATCATATATCTTGCTGACAGCAGGGTTATTATTGTTAACTAAAACTAAACAAAAATTTGAACTAACTAGAAACTAACTTAAATAGGTTTATGTTAAAGAACTAAAATTATTAACTGGAAATTAGTTCAAATCTAAAGCTAAAACTGAAATAAAAATATATTAAACCTAAAAAGTAATAATAAAAAAATGACAAAAGCACATCACAAAACTACTAAAAACTAAACTAAAATTAAAACAAAATCGGAAAATTATAAAATAAAAGCTACATCCGAAATATTAATATAAATATAAAAACGGACTTTTTTTAACAGAACAGGTGTGCGTTTCACAAAAAACAACTATTGCCACAAGTTCCGTCGTAACCAATAGAGTTATCAATGCTATCGATGCTTCTGGAAAACGCACCCAAGGTTAGCAGGAGAAATGAAAACCTTTTACTTTGATCTTTCAGATAAGTGACTCACCAGCTCTTTGAAGAGTGTTTTTAGGTGCTTTCCTTCGTCACGAAGGCGTCCAGCCATTCTCTTCCTCATTTTGAGTGATGTGCAGATGATTCTGCCCCTCATGATGGCCCGCACATATTCAGTCATCACACGCCGGTGCACCTCCATCACCAGGACCTAAGAGAACGCAGTAAATAAGAGGCTTATCTCACAAAAACCCAACATGATCGTACATGAAACAGATCAATCTTATTTCACCCTGAAGTGGTTTATTTTGGGATAATGACTGGCTGACATTATATAATGGTACATTATCCATGGCTAAATCGACAATTAGACATACAATTGATTTGAGCTGAAATTGTTTTATGTAAAAAAAAAAGGTTGAGAGAGCTAGATAGATTTTAGCAGTAATTGTACAAAAATATTTGCGATGAACCAATACAATACAAGGGCTGTGTAGATACAAGAATTAAAGAATCAAAGTGTACTTGACAAAGCAGCAAAAACACATGTTTTTAAGAATCATTTATGATAAATTTGCAGATTGCAGATTGAGGGAGGAAATTAATGTTATTGACATCTTAGTTTACCTCATAAGGTGGATTGTCCATCCTGCGAAACTTCTTGAAGTGCTCTTTTATGAGCGCCTCGATTTGCTCAAAAGGCTCAGTGTTGCTCAGCCATTTCTGTTTAATCAGCTTATCAAATAAGGGCTACGTGAAATGAGACAGAACGCTCTTGATTAGAAATGACATACACAGTACACACTGGAATGTACTATATTTGCCTTCACCAGGATGTGAGGGCTTTCATATTTAGAGTCAAGAGAGTGCGGCTAACTTCCTGTTCGAGCCCCATCTTGGTTAAAAAGGATGCAGCGAAACTATGTGGCCCATGAGAGCTGGTAATGTCAATCTGTACAGCAAACACTGAATACTGTTCGGCGTCAGGCCAAAAACATCTAATTCACTAGTGTTTTTTCACATAGTGCTGCTATTTTAGTGTCTCAGAGCCAGAGTAGCTGTGCAAAACAACATCCTTGAGAACAGCCCATAGGGGAAATGCTGAGAAGATATTCTTTATATTCTTGGACAGAGACGAGCATAAGGTATTGAGAAATCTGCGTGTGCGTGCGTGTCTATGTGAGGAAATGTGGGGTGATCTGTGGCAGCCTCACCCTGATATGTTCAAAAAGTCTGTCGTTTAGCACTCGCACACTCAAGCTGACTATTCTGTCCAGAGCTGTGTTGGCTCTACGAATCGAGTCCTCGCTGGTTGAGGGGTCACACTGGCCACAACGCTCCACAAAGCTCCTAAACACAGCAGTTTATATAATGAAAACACTAAAATAATAAAAAAAACATCATAGAAATTTTGAGAAAGCCTACCTGAACGTTGGACAGCAGTTGACAAGAGCGATGGTTTTAGCGATGTAACCGTCTTCATTTACCTCACAGCTGTTTACGAGCATCTCATGGAACATCTCCACCTTTCTCTGAAAACTGCAGCAAAAACAATGCATTTAGTTAGTATGACACATTTCTATGGGAATTATCTAACTGAAGAATGAAAATGTATTTATCTAACAAATAAGCAATTTTTAAGCATTTAGGACATTAAAAAGGGTTAGTCCAGGGCTGTCCAAACTCGGTCCTGGAGGGCCGGTGTCCTGCAGAGTTTAGCTCCAACTTGCCTCAACACACCTGTTGGAA
Source organism: Sinocyclocheilus rhinocerous (assembly GCF_001515625.1). Lineage (NCBI taxonomy): Eukaryota > Metazoa > Chordata > Actinopteri > Cypriniformes > Cyprinidae > Sinocyclocheilus > Sinocyclocheilus rhinocerous. The sequence continues at coordinate 249,208 of NW_015660894.1, forward strand.
GTTTCTATGCCTCGTAAGAGCTTGATTAGCTGTTACCTGTTACACACCTGTTAGGTTCAGGTGTGTTTTATTAGGGTTGGAGCTAAACTCTGCAGGACACCGGCCCTCCAGGACCGAGTTTGGACAGCCCTGGGTTAGTCATTCATTGGGCTCCCAACTTGGAACCCCATATAAAGTCCAATATATAGTAAAACAGTACGATTGTGAACTATTATCCCTAGTAAAAAAAGGAATATATTTAAAATGCATTTATTTCATACTAAGTATATTTACTTACATATCGCTTGAGACTTACTGATAATTATAAATAAACTTTATTTGGAGTAATACTTGTGCACACTGCATATGTGACCCTGGACCACAAAACCAGTCTTAAGTCGCTGGGGTATATTTGTAGCAATAGCCAAAAATACATTGTATGGGTCAAAATTATTGATTTTTCTTTTATGCCAAAAATCATTAGGATATTAAGTAAAGATCATGGTCCATGAAGATATGTCCTACTGTAAATATATTAAAACTTAATTTTTGATTAGTAATATGCATTGCTAAGGACTTCATTTGGACAACTTTAAAGGTGATTTTCTCAATATTTAGATTTTTTTGCACCCTCAGATTCCAGATTTTCAAATAGTTGTATCTCGGCCAAATATTGTCCTATCCTAACAAACCATACATCAATGGAAAGCTTACTTATTCCGCTTATTTATGATGTCTAAATCTCAATTTCGAAAAATTGACCCTTATGACTGGTTTTGTGGTCCAGGGTCACATATTTCTTAATATTAAGCCTAAAATGTGTTTTAATGTCACTATTGATGAGGATTGTAGGATCTTTGAATAATATCGGTCTTTAAATGCAAGATATTTGAAGTGTACCTTAAGTATATATGCAATAGCTCCACTTTAGCACAATCAAATTTACTTCAGTATATCTTTAGTTGGACTTCAGCACAACCTCTGCACAATTAAAGTGCAAAATTAGTTGATCCAATTTAGCAGACTTTAAGTATACCAGCTTAATATACCAAAAGTACAACTGCAGGGTATTTTTATTAAGTACATAAATATGTAAATATATTTGTAAAATACTTGAAATAGATGTATATTTATTTTTATTGCAAATTAAAATCTATTAGAATACATTTTAAATGTTATTTATTCCGGTGACGGTAAAGCTGAATTTTCAGCATCATTACTCCAGTCTACATTGTCACATGATCCTTCAGAAATCATTCTAATATGCTGATTTGCTCCTTAAGAAACTTTTTCTAATATAATCAATGTTGAAAACAGCAGTGCTGCTAAATATTTGCTACTAAATGCTAACATTTTGTGGAAACCGTAATATTTTTTCTTTGATGAATACAAATAAAAAAATAATTTATAACACTGTCAAAGTATTTAGTGTCACTTTTGATCAATTCAATGCATCCTTGCTGAATAAAAGTATTAATTTCTGACTCCAAACATTTGTATGGTAGTGTCATATTTCAAGTATCACTTTCCCACCTGTACAGGAAATCTGCCAGTCCGTTGAGACTGCATTGAGCAACCCGTGAACCCAAATCTCTGTTTACGGCTGCAGATCTCTCAAGGTCTTCTTGTAGCCTCTATAATCAAAAATATAAGAAATATGTTATTTACACACCAGTAAACACTAAGTGAATTGAAATCTGTTACAAAATTCCTCAATGTAGTCTTGAAATATCTTGCTCAATGCTACTTCACCAAACAAATGAACTATTTTCAAATTTCCTTACTATCATTCATGACCACTAGGGCGCAATACATAGCCTGCAAAAACAATGTGCTGTAATGGAAACATGCTCACAATGGGAAATGTTTGTTTATTTTGGTTCCAGCTAGGAGACGATTTTCTTGTTACACAGAGGTGCATGGATGCCATTCGACATGTCTTACATTTTGTTCTAACAACAGACCCTGTGTTTAAGACAGTGTCTAAAACCTGCTGCAAATATCGCAGACGGCCAGGAACAGTGGGCCATTATACACAAAATCAATACTGAGAAAATGGATTAAAGAAACATGTGATATCACATTCTGACACCATATGTCAAGCACAATATCCTCTTTTATATAAATGAGCATAAATGGTCCCTGCGCTGACCTGAATAACAGTGCGAGCCAGGGGTAACTGATACTCCTCGACGTTCAGGGTGTCCAGCCATCTCTTTTCCTCCTCCTCCAAAACCTGAGACAGCTCATTGGTCACTTTCCCCTGGAAAACACAACATTTCAACACACTCATTAAAAGTGTCCTTGCTGTGAGAGGGGGCGGCCATATTGGGACCTGTATTGGGCATGTACGAAACGACAGCATCCATAATGAAACAATCATTCCATTAACACATTCATGACATAAAGTATTAGACTAATGTCACTATTTTCAGGACGGGCTTAAGGATTATTAAAAGATCATACATTGATGTTGCTTAATGAGCGAAGGGGAAAGATATGTTGTCAAACTGACGCCTATTGTGTAGTGCTCATTGTAGACAGGAAAACCGCGCGTTGACCCTGAAATGCCGCACTCTAATTGACCGTGCAGGTTGCAATGACCAGCCATCTCTTTGAGTGGACAGGATGTGCCGTTGTTCAAGATACACAAAAAATGCTAGAATTTGGGAATTTCGGTTCTTACCCTGACTGAGTTGAGGCAGTCAAGCTCGAGTTTTTCCACCGTCTCCGCTGGCAGCAGTGGGCCGAGCTGCGAGAGGTTAATGGGTGTTGTTATGGTGACTGTTCCAAGGACATCTCTGCAGCAACAACAGGAAGAGCAAATCACAAACTGAGTCTGGACTTCACTCATAAGGAAACATTGAATTATGAAGGAACAGGAATGGGAAGGTACAAGAGTGGCTTTCACCTCTCATATCAACCAGAAGCTATTTATAACATCTGTTTTAGGTTTGCTGTTGCTATATGTGGCTTGACAACTGGATACAGCCAGTAATACTTAACAATACAAACTACAAAACAGGCCATCGCTAATGTACACTGCCACCGGATTTACTTTTTATATCTTTCAAAATTTTGGGGTTGGTAAGATTGAAAAAAAAAAAAAAGGAATCTCGTATGCTCACGAAGGCTGCATTTGATCAAAAACACAATAAAACAGTAATATTACGAAATATTATTACAATTTAAAATAACTGTTTTCTATTTTAATACATTTTAAAATGTAATATATTCCTCTGACGCAACACTGAATTTTCAGCTGCCATTATTCCAGCCTTCAGTGTCACATAATCATTCAGAAATGATTCTGATATGCTGATTTGATGCTCAAGAAACGTTTCTTACTATTATCAGTGTTGAAAACAGCTGCTTAATATTTTTTTGAAAACTGTAATACATTTTTTCAGGAGTCTTTGATGAATATACATTTCAAAAGAACATTTATTTGAAATATTTTGGAACATTATAAATGTCCTTACTGTCACTTTTGATCAGTGTAATGCATCCTTGTTGAATAAAGTATTAATTTCCTTTAAAAAAATAATATTGACCCCAAACTTTTCCTCTAAACAAAAAAAAAATGTCTGTAAAAATCTGTTCAGTCATTCTAACTTCACTTCAACACTGAACAGAAGATTGAGATATTTTTTATTCTGTTTTCTTCCCATATATCAAGCTTTAAAACATGAAAAAAAAACACAATAAAATTAATCCATATAATTAAATATGCTAAATTCAAGTCTTCTGAAGTCATATCGTAGGTTTATATGAAGAACAACCTGAAATTAAGAGTTGCCGATCACAAATCTTTAACCCTCAAATTTCATTTGTACAAATAATTCAAATTTGCTGTTTTACTCAGAAGAAACAGTACCAATGGGTCAAACCTGACACGTAATATTTGAATATGTCTTCAGAAGACTTCATAATATGGACCCCTTTTAAAGTACTTTTTGGAACTTGGCAGCCTGTGGTCACTGTTTAGTTTCTTTAATGGGAAAATGTTCTCATACAGGTTTGGAATCACATTGTTTTGAGTGAACGATCCTAATCAAACTGCTGGTGTTTACCTATTGTAAATGTTGTAGAGCCAGTCTAGCAAAGAGTATATATCAGTGATCTGCAGATCCCCATTAGTGATAGCCTGGAGACGACGGGTAACAGCCTGATGGTAGCTCTGTGTGTACACTAGGAAGGAGTCATATTCCACAGGATATACAGACATCACGTTACGCCGAGCCGCTCCGAGGTCCTCCACCATACGCACTCTTAGCTTATCCAGGTAGGCCGCGAGCTCGCCCGCCCGTGCTTCTTCATGCTGGGGTAAGTTTGCATCTGCCAACTCGACCACCGCCTCCCTCCAGCGTTTCTTGAACTCCCTCGGCCGCGGGCCTCCTGGAGCGGCTCCTTCACTCTGAGCCCAGTCCCGATCGGCTAGCTCCTCCTGCTGAAGCACCTGCACCACCAGGCCCAGGTTGGGCCCGGCGGTGGGGCTACGCAGAGACTCCCTCACCACGTCCCACAGCTCTTTCTGCAGGGCCTCGTACAGCAGCTCCACATCTTTGGCTTTGCGCCTACTGCTGTCTTTGCTGCTGGGGCTGCTGAAATCCTCAGTGCCCCCTGCCGTCAGGGATTCGGCCTCCCTACACTCCTGCTCCAGCTCCAGAATGTGAGTGTCAGCCAAAAACAAATCTCTTTTCGTCACCAACTGCAGGATCTCCAATACTGACAAAACAGAGATGAAGAGTTTATGCATTAGTCACACAGCAGAGACTGAATACTTCATTCTTTCATTATTTAGTCATTCTCATGTTGTTACAAACAGTATACTGATATATTCAACCCTCTACGGACACCTTGGCAATTGAATCGCCATTGGCTCATGGAACTCATAAAAAATTATTTGTAAAGTATCTTCACCTTCATTTTAAATGAGTAAATAATAAAGAATATAAAAACACAGTTATAAAGTACACTAAAAGAGTCAACGGTTGTTCTTTATATGAAAAGGCTTGTGGGTTTAATTATTATATTATATAATATTATATTATATTAAAAATAATTCTATAAATATTATTCATTCATAGGATTACAGTATATCATATGGGTCTATTTTGAATTTTTATTATAATATATATTCCAAGGTAAAAAAAGGAACATACAATATAGATTTAGTGACATGAACAAAACATAATGACATTTTTAATCACAATCAAAGCACAAAATTCATGATTGTGATTCGTGACAGTCCTAGCCATAGACCATATTTGATTTGAGAGCTGCAGCGAAGATGAAAATAATGACAAAATAATGATAAATAATGACAGATTCTTTTTTTTTTAGGCCAACAATTCATTTAAACTCTATAGCATCATGTTTATGTAACTAATACACCTGAAATTAGCACATTTAACTTATAAACTTAAAGCTCCTAATTTTAGGAAACCTAATAGCTACACAAACAAAGCAGACGCATAAAAGAGGATTTACTTCAGAAAATGTGTTGGAGGAACAACACTGATTTCCATTTATGCTTTGATATCCAAATGTTCTCATCATAAAGTTTCACTTAAAATGCAGCACATGGCGCTATTACTTTCGTCAGTGTCGCACAGGGATACTGATTCATCTCTGGAGAAACGTTGGTTTCCTCTCTATTTGAAAAAGTGCACTTCAAAAGAATAATCTGGGATTGCTTTATACCATGCACAAATCAACAATGATCATTTTCGTGGAATATAAACTGAAAGAGCAAAAAAAAAAATTGTCTGAATTTGCACTTTATGATTCATTGTATGTTAATTAGTTATTTCTGAAGCAGTAGTTCTTAACCAGGGAGTCGGGGCCCACTAGGGGGCCTCATCAAACTACCATTAAAATAAGCCAAAAAAACAAAATATTAACCCAATAGACATTTTCATAATGCATATATGTATTTCTAAATATGCCAAGCTCTAAAATATTTTATTGGGTAGAAAAAACATGGAGCAATCGAATGTAGTTGTGGGCAATGTGGGTCTGAGAACAACTGGAGAAGATGGATGAATATGGGAACATTATTTTGGCCATTCAATAAAGTTCTTCAGAATTCCCCCATTAGTAGATTTCATGCCATTAAAACCTAAAACATAAATGCAATATATCTTCCAGATGGTCAAAAGGACTGCCAATGCACTCTGCTGGCTATAGTTTATAATGATCTCACTTGTGTTTCTTACATGTAGCAGCACTTTTTGACATTCCCAAGAAATCTTTGATGAAGCAGACGGGCTCTCATTGAGGTCAGCGCTCACACCCATCCTTCATCATTTCCAGTCCTTTCCTTTGGGATGAACACATTTACTTGGGCTAACAAATTGGTCTGATTACAAGTGATAGATTTTGACAAGCTTCAAGTATTCAATCATTACATACATATTACATATTACATCAGTGTATAATATATGCTGTATATACACTGGTGACCGAAAGTTTTGGAATAATTAAGTATTTGTTAAAAAACATAGTAAAAACAGATATTTTGTGAAATATTATTGCAATATAAAATAGCTGTTTTCTATTTGACTATATTTTAAAATGTAAATTACTCCTGTGACGGTAAAGCTGAATTTTCAGCATCATAACTCCAGTCTTCAGTGTCATATGATTCTTCAGAAATCATTCTAATATGCTAATTTGTTGCTCAAGAAACATTTATTATTTTTTTCAACATTGAAAACAGACTTTGTTGCTTAATGTTTTATGTAAAATGTGATACACTACAGTGTAAGTACGATTAAAAAAATTTATTAATATTTCTATACATTAAATTGATCAGAAGTATCATGGCATCAAAGTATCATGGTTTCCACAAAAATATTAAGCAGCAAAAAATTTCAACATTGATAACTGAGCAACATATTAGCATATTAGAATTAATTCTAAAGGGTCATGTGACACTGAAGATTGGAGTAATGGCTGCTAATAAAATCAGCTTTGCTATCACAGGAATAAATTACATTTTTAAATATATTCAAATAGAATTAAAATAACAGTTGTTCATAAATGTTTATATTTTTACTGTATTTCTTTTACAAATAAAGGTGCGCATAAAGCACTTCTTTCAAAAACATTTAAAGGGGTCATATGATGCGATTTCAAGTTTTCCTTTCTCTTTGGAGTGTTACAAGCTGATTGTGCATAGATAAGATCCCTGAAGTTGCAAAGGCTAAAGTCTCAAAACCAAAGAGATATTCTTTATCAAAGTTAAGACTGCCACGCCCCCTAAAGCATATCTACATCACTATGTGGAAATATTTGCATAAAGCGGCCCAAATGTGCACGCAAAAAAAGAAGGCGTGGTTTCAGTAACCGCAGTTAGTGTTGAAGCAGCCATGTCAGGGAGACGCTGTGTGTTTCTAGGCGAAAGCAAAAGCACTTTATTTGGCCTTCCGAAAGTAGATGCATTTAGGAATCTTTAAGATTACTTACAACAGAACAGCAATGCATTTTATAGACGACCGTTTCGTGAACCTAGGAGAGGAGGTAATTCTGACTTTGCTATGACAATCTGGCGCTTCTGAATCAGCTACTGTTTTGTTATTAGTTTAAGTATTTGCTATGGACTGTTCAAATGCGGAGTTTTGCGCATCGTGCGTGTGTGTGTGTGTGCGTGCGTGCGTGCACGTGCGATTGAGTGTGAGTGTGAGAGAGGGTCACATCACAGTAGAGTCAGCTGTCTTAACCGCAGCTTGTGTACTGCATCATTACTGTGTCTGTCACGCGACTCTGTTCCATCGTATCGAAAACAAAATAAAGGGTATCGCCCAGCCCTACTTTACATTTATTTTGAAAGATGAAGCTCGCGATTATGGTAAGGGGCGTTACATTTCCGACGAGTGCTTGCGGTGTTCGGCCAATCACAATGCACTGGGTCAGCTGGCCAATCAGAGCAGACTGCGCTTGTCGGAAGGAGGGACTTTGTAGAAAACGAAGCGTTTGAGAGAGGCGGGGGATATAGGACCTACAATAATGTACAGTATTTGAAAAATAATGTGTTTTTTGAACATTAAAGCATGTCAACATATCCTGTTACGGTTGGCGCCTGACTCATCTGTCCCTATCCCTATCGAGGATGGACTGTCCTGTAATGCCACGACAGACCCCACACCCTTCTCAAGCGTCTCGCATAATAACAGCCCGAGTGTGCCAGTCCATCGGAAGGAGATCTAAATATAAAATACAATACCGCCAGGGTTATCGCTAACGCAGACGGGGGGCAAGGTGCCTGTTAAAAATGCACTTCCTCTGCAACTCATCCATGTGAAAATTCCTCCACCCAAGAACAACATGTCACTGTATCATCTCAATGACTTTGAGACCCGACTGCTGATGTTCATACCTGAAGGGAGAAAAGGTCGACCCTGCAAGCTTCAGTCTGAGAGGAAGAATTTAAAAACTGGCTCCCTTTTAACTGATGAATGAGAATTTGAAAAATATTGCCCATGCCCCACAGGAACTTGAATAGGATAATAAACTGTTTGTCTACACTAGTACAGAAACAAGGTTGTGTGTGTGTGTGTGTGTGTGTGTGTTACAATATATATGCTTAGAAATACTTGTGTATTGCAACTTATATACCATTCAGAAGTACGATTTGTTCCAAAGAAATGTTTCTATTTCACATAAATGCTGTTCTTTTGAATTTCCAAGTCATCAAAGACTGTATCAAAATGTACCATGGTTTTTAAAAAATATGAAGCAGCTCAACTATTTTCAACATTGATAATAATATGAAATGTTGTTTGCGCATCAAATCAGCCTATTAAAATGATTTCTGAAGGATCATGTGACACTGAAGACTGGCGTAATGGCTGTTGAAAATTCAGCTTTGCAATCACAGGAATAAGTTACATTTTAGGATATATTAAAATAGAAAAAGTTATTTTAAATTGTAATAATTATATATATGCGTTTGTGTAGAATGATAGATTTTAATATTGGAAAAGCAATGATCCAGATGTTGAAAGCCATGTAGTTTAAATGGGTTTTATCCCACAGTCATTAAAATGCGGAGCTTTGCCAGTAACTGCGCTGAGCTGTGCAGAGGACAACACTAGTTCTTTGTTTCCACAGAGTCTCACGCACTAAATTCATGGTGTGGAGCATGCTTGACTTAAGCATGGACATGTCACCACCCTTCCTTAATGAAAACCACAGGGACTAAACTGTTGCCTTTTAAGGCACGTATGGTACATATGTTACACATATACCCCCACCACAACTTCCAAGAGCACATAACACTGTTTGCTTTTGGCTGAGGATTTAAAAGGGTGGGGGCTGACAACCAACTCGACTGAAAAACCTGACTAAGCAAGATATCCGCTAACATAGCTCCAACACACCTGCCCAACCAACACCTCTCAGCAGGACCAATCAGCCGTTACAAGGAAAAGATTAGCCTGGATTCTAGGAATGTAATGGAATATGATCTGTTCTTTGTCGTGCCACAGGTTCAGGACCATTTTCCATTAACCCTCTATGTTTCAGAGTCAAAATCACCCTCCTGTCAAGTCGGAGCAGGAGAAAACCAAAGAACTTGAGGAATAGCAGCCCACAGAAACTCCTGTTCTCATTCATTCACTTCCCCTATTTAATGCTCAGCATGTGCAGAGTAGACATATTTTCCCCAGAAGTGAAATATTTAATAAGTGGAAGATGATTGTATTTCCTGCCTCTGCCTTAGCGGCGCAGATGGGTCGAGCAATACTGAGCCCGTCCTGAAGGAATTCCACAGGCTAAAATTTTGTTTCAATGTCCAGGCCCAGTGAGGCTTCCAAGTGACAACTGGCCTCGCCTGCCACTGGAGACCTTTAGGTCAGGATGCAAAGTGATGACATGAGCCTTCTCAGGACAGAACGGTCCCACTCCCTTCATAATTTATTTGGTCATGGCCAACGTCAACAGTACAATCCTAAATTGGACCATTTGGAAAACGCGAACTCCACCTTACTCTAAGTGCTACCCTGCCCTCACTTAATGCTTGTTGGTTTATTTGACATGCATGAACAAATTCTCCTGCCAAATGTTGGACAATAGCTGGATAAGGTGGAAGTGTTGGCTATTCCTTTCACAAGTGACTCTGCCAGTTGGCATGCAGGAATATTTGCTATCATAAACGGGAATGCATTGATTGCAAACATTCCACTCAGATACTGATTCCATGGCGGCCATGACAGAATGGTTCTCAGCTGTAGTTATGGCTTATGGTTGGAGGTTGCGGCTTGTAATTTGGCGAGGTCTGGAAATCATTCTCTAGTATGAGGGGTAAACGCCCTTCTATATGGCTTCTTTATCAATTCAGCCATGTCATCTTACACTCTGCCAATCCCAAAGACAACTAAATGCTTTCAGTCCTGAGAGATACCAGCCATCCGAATGCAACGTAGACCTTGCTCTCTGAACTCACAGCAAAGCAACAATGAGGTTTAGTTGCAACATGCTTTGTGTTCCAAGAACAGCTTTTCATATTGTTGCGACATCATGGAAAGGATGGTATTGTTGTTAAAAAAAAACATTTATTTGGTATTAAAATTAGTAGGGCTGCCCTCGACTAAGGATTTTTCTGGTCGACTAGTAGTCGTTCATTTTAAGCATTAGTCGACTAATCGCACGTTTATTAATAAACCATTTAAATCATTATAATGTGCCTTTAATTGCCTACATAGCCGTTTAAGCGCTCAAGCACACGCTCAAACTTGCCACAGCACACCGGCAGAAGTAATGATTATGAATATGTCAGTGAAAAACAGTAAGGAGCCTGCATTAACATTTTAATAATTTGATAAACTAGTGCTTTCTTTGTTATTGGTTTAAGAGATGAACTGACTCATCATCTCCGCAGTGGTGATGCACCTTGTTTCATACGGATTACATAATCTGAGAATATTTGTTTTCCATTTGAATTGGTTCATTTGAAAGTAGACATTTCACTCTCTGTAAATATATTTTTAATGTCTGTAAGGCAAAGATATATACGGAGTTTCGCGCTCGAGTTCACAGAGACCAAAACGGCAGAAAGCGCATCCGGTTTGCTTTCATTATTTTACAAAAGTGCGTTTTGTTGTTATTGCGAGTGCACACAAATAAACGTAGAGTCTTTACAGATTTGAAAGATGTATTACTCTTATCTGTATGACCAAAAATGACGGAGTATTTTAAGAGCAAGTGAGCGCACCGGCGCCTCAATCTGTCCTGCAGTGAGCACTATACTGTTCAGCTTCACACTCCACACAGACACTTGAAGAGCGCACATTTCTCTAGGTTAACATTAGATTAAGCAGCCATGTAAAGTTGCTAATACTTACATATTTCAGATGATAAGCCATAGTTGAGGTCGATGAATGATAGGCGAGCGTTTGTATGTCCTGCCTGATGTACTATATTACCATAGACTAGCTGTTAACAATCTGTCCGTCACGAACTGTTTGACTTCGTCTGTGGATTTTTGTTTTATTTATTTACTTTTTCTGCGACTAAGCGACTAATACAATTTTGGTCGACCAAGCCTCTTCTGTTCGATTAATGATTAGTTGACTATTAGGGGGCAGCCCTAAACATTCGTTTATATAAATAATATCAATTATAAGTTTTGCTATAGTCTAAAATTGGTAAAACAATGACACAGGAAGTAAAGGCATTGAGAATGTTTTGAAAACTCCTACTCAAGTGAAATCTGATCTGGTTTAGCAGAAGTTGACAATTGACAGTTGAAACACCTCCATGAACAGCATTCACGTCCTGTTCTTTGCTCCATTTTTTGGATTTTCTTGCATGTGCATTGACCGAGGAATGCGTGGCCTTACACATTATCTGAAGTGTTACTTCCTTGTTTAATCTTTCCTATGCTCCGTATATTCTTTTAATGCATCGTTGTGAAGATGTTTGATAACATTCTTCAAAAAGGCTCTCAAAAAGGGAGCCAGTGAATTAAATACTTAAAGATTTGATTATCATTCCCTCAGGAATGTGGGACCACTTGAGAACAGCTGGGTGGATGGAGCAATGCTTTCTTTTGTCACAACACTTATGCCTGCAAAATAAATGGGAAGTAGGCCTTTTATTTAAGCTCATACACAAGAACTTTTTTGGAATACTTAAGAAACCACAAAAACAGACTAAACTGAGAAAAAAAGTGTTCACCATTGGCATCTGATCAATGTGTGAACAAAAATGCTCTTCACCCAAATAACAGATAAATCATAAAGCATCTGGTGGTCTCTTCAGCTGAGAGTTGCTGACTTGGAAACCCACATGACTGCTGCGGGAGGTCACCAGAAGGTTTCCCATCAACATAATTTGGCTAAATACACAAATAAAAAGTGATTTTTTTGCTGTGTCAGCTGGGACATTCAAAGCAGCAAGATTCACTAACCCTGTCCCCCCCTGCTGAAACAAAGCAAAGACATGACCAAACATGACACTGTGGGGCACATTCAGTTCCCCTTTGCTCAGATTCCTCTTTTATCATGTTCCATGCTGCATTTACACAAGGAGAAGAGATTGATGGTTTAAATTTGACAGCCCCCTTAAGCCCATATGGTGAAAACGGCAGAAAAGTCTTGAAAATGCATGCCGCTCTGACAGGCATGTTCCCCGATTATCAATCTTTCTGCAAAATTTAGTTCCAACTCTAATCAAACACACATGAACCTGTTAATCAGAGTCTTGCTTAAAATGATTGTGTAATTATGTAAGAGCAATTATGTAAGAGCAGGGCTGAAACTAAATTCTACTAGGTTGAGCACACAATGAACTCTGTTGACTGTTTAACAAATGCACAAGCAACTAAGTAACACTTGCAGATATGTTTGCAAAACAGTCCAGGCCTGTGACGCTAGCAACTGGTACTGCTAACTTGATGTTCCCGATCTTGTCCTTCACAACCATCCTTTATGCCAATATTCTTTAACCAACAGAGCCTGCAAGTTGTTGCTGGTTTTGAACCTTATCTCTCCTTGTCTTGCAGTAAAAAGCCTGAAACCTGCAATCATGTGCAAATTCCTGCCTTGCATGTACCATGCTCATGCAGGACAAATTAAACAATCAAGCTCTGGTACAGTACAGTTGTGGTCGAAAGTTTAGGAACATGCATTAAAGATTGTACATTTATAGTTGAATTAATTTGCAAATAATTCCATGTTTAATGCTATCACAGTCTGTTTGTATATTTTCTAGAAGTACCAAATACTAAATACTGTATTACACTGACACAAACAATTACAAAACAACTGTTATAAATAGCTAAACTGCCAATGTGTGTTTACTTATTTTTACGTACTGTGAGGAATATGAGTCTATGAGTTGCTGAATGGTTATTCTACAAATGCACAGCTTCATATTCAGTTGACTGTTTACCTGAAAGTGGCTCCCTGGGTTTGACCTCAGGCACCTCCTCCACCGGCTCCTTCTCAGGCCCCTGAGATGAGTGGTCCTGCATGGACTCCCTCTTCATCTTGCCCTTGCCCACCATCTTCAGGAAGGAGAGTCGACTGGTGGAGTCAGGATCAGTTTCTGAGCACAGGTCACCATTGGTCAAGCTCTCCTTGCACTTTCCGGCCATTCTATAGAAGAAGAAAGTTGATGAGGAGAAGCATGCTGTGTGTCTATTCTACTAGTGGCAACAAATGGAACTGCAAAAATCATTTTACAAACACTCCTACCTCCCATTTGCAATAAATCACCACAAAAAAAGTTATTAGTCCTAAACAGTTTATCTCACTCTGTTTCTTTCTCATCTTAGTGCTGAGAACCGATATGGGCCGTCCACTTTTCAGCTGCCTTTTTCTCCATTCATTTTTCCCATGGGGATTTTAAAACAAGTCTTTGTAAAGGAGTTATATAATTCATGAACCAACCAGCTACAAAGTGAATCACAACATTACAAACCGTGAATTGAAGCAAAACAGTATTGGAATAACGGACTGTGTTCTTATGTCTTAATTTATGCATTTAAATCCCATTAAAAATGAACCAAATCCACACTGTAGGAGAAAAGAAAATCTTCTGCAGTGAGTTGCAGTTCCTTTCTGTACAAATACTGGCCACATAGACACAGATGAGGAACACAAGATGGACAGAGAAGATGGGAAAAGTACTGGTAATATCTACGCAAATGATGTTATAAGAGGTCAAATTGGAATCAATGCAAGGCAAATCATCTGAATTTACAGGTACCGAGATGAATAATTCACTCAGTTTTCATGCTTTCAGTTGATGTGTGCTGTGTGGATAAATGAAGAGAATAACACCATGTTGGTTCTTCAGGAGGTGATTGTGTCAAGATCAGAAACTACAGAGCAGCTGCAGTGTGTTTGGTGCTGCTGTGTGTTCTTCTGTTGACTGTAGTCCGTGTGTCACACTCACTCAAGAAATGCAACAGTTTTTAACCAAGAACATAAACCTGACCAATGAGAGAGATCAGCTAATACTCAAGAACATAAACCTGACCAATGAGAGAGAACAGCTAATACTCAAGAACATAAACCTGACCAATGAGAGAGAACAGCTAAGAAATTAACTTCTGATTCTTGGTAAAGCATCTTTAGTCTATGCAGTTATTTGCTGCAATATTTTTAAGCAAAATGTGTCCGGTTTCTGGTGTCATCTGCTTCCACTTATTTTTAGCTGTACAAAACATCTCTTTATGCTGCTTGATATTACAAACTGTTTTTTCTTACCATATTATTATTTTTTTATTGTTATACATATTTATTTGTGTAAATACAAACAAACTGGTCGGTAGCGCAAATTGCTTTATTGTTTACTGCTTTGTTATTTTTATTCTTTTCCATATCAAACATTCAAAAATTAGGTGGATACAGCAGATATTTTTAAAGCATGATGGAGTTGGGTTGTGGTCTCAGTAACTTTCAGTGTACACAATCTATAAATATACTATCTGTTATAAGTCACAGACAGATGAGTGTAAATGGGAATAAAAATCTAACAGCTGAGCTGGTTGTGTTTACAGATGGATGGACTTACTATCAATTAAATTTTTACTACATGTCTAGTGAGTCGAAGGATTTGAATGAGAGCAGAAGATACTGTATAGAGAGAGGAGCAGATCTAATTTTCATAAACAACAGAGAGAAACAAGATTTTTGTTTTATGTGTGTTTATATTTTTTAGCGGCTAAATGAGAGATGGTCAGATTAAATGTGTCTGTTGTCTGTTTATGATATAAATGTAAGTGTAATTGTTTAATCTGCTCAGGTTATGAGGGTCTGGAGAGCCAAAATGGACATCGAGCAGAGAACTGTGGTGTGATTGTGGATAATGACCCAAGGTTGCCTACTGTATTTAGATGGCATGATGTTGCATGCAACAGAGATTTTCAATGGATCTGAGAAAGGGGAGGTTACAGCTCATACTGCCATAGGAACATCACACACCTTTTGACAAGTTCAACAGTATAAAACTTTTGTAATAACTTCTCATCATCTAAAGCAGTGTTTATTAACCTTGCTCCTGAAGGACGTCTCCTTTGTCACTGCTTAACTGGTTCAATGAGGGAAAGAGATTAACTTGAGAAAAGATGGAGGAATATAAAACTATTAATTTAAAGATGTTTATTATATATGCAGAATAAATATATTTTACATTTATTGCAAAATATCCATATATTCATAAATACTCAAGTAGTTTGAGAGTGCAGGGAAATGTAATTTGCAGTGCTTCATGGGAGTGGGCTGGCACTACTATTATTTTGGTGCAATTTGCTTGCTTCGATTCCCTAATTGTTGGGGATTTCTTTACAGAATCATGGGTAATGTACAGTAGGTTTTCACCATTAATTCCACTGTTAAACACGATTATTAATAAGTTGAAATAATGCGGGCTAATGGCTTCATCAAAAGTATATACCATTGATCAACAACCTTGTAGTTTACAGTTTACTTTTTAGTCAATCAAAAACATACAGTGAAACCAGCGTAGTCTGATTCCTGAATTAATGACTCTTCTGAACCGGTTCATTTTAGTGAATCAACTACTGATTACTACGTATACAATGCTTTTATGACCTTTTTGGATTTTATAAACTTTTTGGAATTTAAATTTTTTTAATGAAATATCCTTTTAAAGGCCAATTATTGGACTGCATTTATGCCACTTGCATTTATGACTTGACTTGATAAAAGTTTGTAAAGACACACCTTGAAGTAATTAACTCGTTAATCAGCGTTTAAGGAAGCATTAAGAGGAAACAGAAGCCATCATACCGTAGCAAGCTCCCTTCTGAACTCCGTCGGCCCTTCTTCTTCCTCTGCATGGGTGAGGCTGAACCTATAGAGCCCTGTGGGGAGGGGGCGTCCTTTCCCTTGCTCCTGCCAGACATGCGCAAGTTCTTGCCCAGTTTTCCTAGGGTCTTGAGGGGAGAGACCCCTTTCATGCGTTCCAGGGTGCCTTTGATGGAGCCTCCCTTCCCTGATCTTCCACGCCGCACCTCATTAGCCTCATTTTCATCCTCCTCATCCTCAAACGGGTTTCTGTCCCGGGGCACACGCCCATCCAGAAGTGAGCCTCCGTTGCTTCTGGGCCAGTCCTCATCTGAGCCAGGCTCCTCAAATGGATTGAGGTTAAGACTCATTTTTCTGAGAATGAACTCACTACGTGTAGTCGACAAATCCACGCTGAACCTGCCTCCCTTCAGGCGAGACGGGAGGTTCTTAAGGACTGGCATGGTTGCGCTGGGAGGATATATGCTGGAAGAGAGATAAAATAATTAAAGGCATATCTTTCAACATCACCACTACCAGTATGAACTGAGTAAGCCATTACAGATGCACTCTGACTCTGCTTATACAAAAAGGAAATTACTGCCACACGGGCCAGTACACTGGCATTCATCCATGATGCTGCTATTAGCTTTCACTTTTTATGAAACCGTTCCTTCAACTTCCTTGGTTCTTTCCAGTTTACAGCACAGTTGAAATTACATAGTTCAATGAACATAGAAATCAAGAAAGTGGATCTTGTGAAACAGTAGATTTCAAAAGTGTCTGATATGTAGTTTGGGTAAATGACATATCATCTATTCATGTATTTAAAATACAGTAAAGTTGTTTGGCACATTTACTTAATACTTCTGCAATAAATATGGCTTCACATGAATTGGAATATATACACTACTGTTCAAACGTTTGACAAAAAAAAATCACAATTTAAAAAAAAAAGAAATTAATACTTCAATGTTAATTAATAAAAAATAATAAGAGGTAATTGCGACTTTTTATCTCACAATTCTGACTTTTTCCTCAGAAATGCATGTTATAAACTCACAATTCTGACTTTGTTTTCTCAGGATTGCATGATATAAACATGCAAATGCAAGAAAAAAATAAAAAAATTCTGACTTTATGACATGCAATTGAAAGCTATTAAGTCAGAATTGTGAAATATAAACTCGCAATTGTGAGAAAAAAAGAAACTCACAATAAACTCGCAATTCAGATTTTTTTCTTGCAATTGTGAGTTTATATCTCACAATTCTGACTTTATAACTCGCAATTGCGAGTTTATATCATGCAATTCTGAGAAAAAAAGTGAGAATTGCGAGATGTAAACAGAATTGTGCGATAAAGAGTCGCAAATACCTTTTTTTATTTTTTTTATTCAGAGGCGGAAACAGGCTTCTTTGATATCCATTCTTCTCTATTCAGCAGTACAATTAAATTTTCCAAAAAAAAAAAAAGATCAGTAAAGACAAATGTTTTTGTTTTAAATTAATTAGATGTTAAATTGTTAAATTAATGAGTGAACTCTCTATTCATCCAAAAATACAAAAAAAAGGATCATGGTTTCTACAAAAATATGAAGCAATTATAAATATTAAGCAGAACTATTTTTCAACATTAACAATAATAATAATTTTTTTAGAACCAAATCAGTGTATTAGAATGATTTCTGAAGGATCATGTGACACTGAAGACTGGAGTAATGAAATTCAGCTTTGCTATCAAAGGAATAAATTACATTTTAAAATATATTCTAATAGAAAAACTCATTCTAATAGAAAACGGTTATTTTAAATTATAATAATATATAAGTATATTACTTTTTTTTTTTTTTACTGTATTTTTGATCAAATAAATGCTGCCTTGGTAAGCATAAGACTCTTCTTATTGTATCTGTGTTTTAAACTAGACTTGTTCTTTTCTTTGTTGTATGACACATGTACCGCTCAGCCCCATTTAATTTTACTGACGCACATCTACTCAATATCAGCATAACATCATCATAGCAAACAGTATTACACAACAGAGATAACATATCTGACAGTTTTATATGTAAGATTACTGATTTTATGATGGGTAGAATCAGAAGCACACCCTTTGGTTAATCTTGAAGAGAACTTTTGATGTTGCGCCTGCCTACATTACAAGTGTAATAAAATATTTGTTATACTCAAATGGTATACTCAAAAGTAAAATAACACATACAGCCTTGAGAATGAGAACAAACTTATTCTGGCTAGGACAAGCAACCCAAAACGTATATCTGACACGACACGACTCACCCAGTGTTATGCCTGAACATACTAAATCTTGTGTAAATAAACAAAAGGAGGCTTCAACTTGATGAACCGAGTCTATTTCAAGAAAACATGTTTGCCTCTTTCAAAGGCTTCTTGGCTAGAATAGCCCTCTTGGATATTTATGGCTGGTGACAAAAGGGGATAGGAACAGCACTGAATCACTTCCGGTTTGCTAATTTGTGTATGTGTGTGTGTATACGAGTGGGCCGATTCTTAATGAATGATTAGCTTTGGGTTAACAGCCATCTACCTGGCTTCCTCGCGATAAAAACTACATTCTGCCATTTTAACAATAGCTCAGTAAACAAAAAAGAAAAATTATATTACTGACATGTTTCTGAGATCAAAGTCATCTTCCATGCAGTAGCTTGGAGACCAATTTCAGTGTGTAACAGCCAACGAGCTTTAAATTCCTAGAGAGGGTCTATTGTTTGTGGCTTCCTACCTCTTTTAAATAATTATGTCTGCATGATTTTTCCATATGGCTCACCTACCATTCAGGGCTTATTCTTTCATGATCATTTACACTGGAAGACGTGGGTAAGGCCATGAACATACTGAAAGTGGCCGACAGAATTTTTCAACTGTTATTGTCGATATAATAAAAATCAGTAATGTTAACAACATTAAACCCCATTGACTTTCATTGTATGCAAACCCTGAAACGTGTTTTACAGAAGAAAGAAAGTCTTACCGATTTAGAATGGAATGAGGTTGGTAATGATGAGAGGTGTTGAATTTTTTAACCTGACTTGCCACTTGATCATTGAATCACCAGTAGGATTTAATTATTAGACAAGAAGGAAATTTACATAGCAAATGGAGTGAATGAGGAGGAGAACATAAGTTACGCAACTGCTTAACAACAGAGTTCATTTATGCTTAAACTGTTTAACAGGGGATTAACAAGTTAATGAGTTAATAAGAAAAAATGTGACCCAAATGTCTTACGGCAATTGAAGTTCCATTGCAAATCATCTTCTCTCTCAACATTCCCACTGAAATTCCAGCTCTAATTATAAACCTTACAGTGGAGCCAATATGGAACGTCGGGTTAGATCATTGGGTGAGATATAAAAGCCATACTCCCGCTTTCCCAGACCAACTCCTCTTCCTGTCTCATACAGGTAGAGGACAAAAGGGACAGGTCCCCCGCATTACAGCCAATGGCAGTGGCATTCTCTAATAAGTGGATAACTGGATAAATTCAAGGAGAAACCTATATGTCACTGACTCACTGTAAAAATATGATGTTAAATTGGCATCTGTGTATTATGGGATGGCATAATGGTGCCTGTATATTTTTACAACAGACAAAGACAAAATATTAAATACTGCAATGAACATTAACTAAATAGATAATGTAACACAAAACACTCTAATGTACATACAGATAACAGAAAAAACAAGTAAATGACAGAATACAGTCATTTTACTTGCTAAAATCATCAATTAGTAAAATTACATATAATGTGATATTAAAAGGGTAATTCATCACTGACAAGATGGGGTTTTAATAAAAATCAGCTGTCTATGCAGTAGAAACATTTTTTTTTTTTAAATCAGTTCTAGAGAAACAGAGAAAAGGGGCTGTTGTGAAAAAAGGTAGGAAAACTTCAATGCCCATAATGCATTGGGCTTCATCAGGGATACAAAAATGCAGAAGTATGAACTGTGGTTTTCACAAAAACTCTAAAGCTGTAAAAAGCCTACCAGGTGGCCTGTTTGGAGACTTCAACAGACGGAAGAATAATACAGATTTTTTTATTTACTTATACTACAGACACTGTAATAATGCTGGTTAAAAACTGTTGAACTTAAGCTTTAAACCATTTAGGTTTTCACTGTATGTGATAAGTAACAGTTGGCCAATTAAGGGGTTTTTACTATAGCATTTTTACAGTTTTTTTTTTCCCTGGAAAAACTATATTCTTGTTTGTACTTTTTGGTTAGTGTCAAAGATGGTTTCTGGAAGATGCCAAAATACCAACATCTTGTGAAATCTAAGACGCATAAGCTTAGTCTCACTCTGTTCGCACCATAATACTCCTCATCTGCATCTACCATTTCAAAATTATGCGGAACCACTTCAGTGCCAGTACGGTTCAAAGTCTACAGCCATCCTGTCTCTTAGCAGGGATGGGCAGTGAGTTACACTCAAACAGAGGGAGGACTGGTCTTAATATGTGACAGACAGAGGCATTGCTTCTGTTGTAGCTTTGGGTTTCAGGCTCTGGTTAAAGGAAAAGCGCTGGAATGTTGGAGAGAGCCAAAGACAACCTCCCAATGACTTTCCCCAAGGTGAAGTTTCAATGCTCCTGAATTCATAGGGTAATGCAAGCACAGGATCTCAAACAGGTCCAGTAAAATTTAGAGAACGGATTATAAGTGTTTTAATTGAAAATAGATCTGGTTGACAGATAGATAGATAGATAGATAGATAGATAGATAGATTTTGGTTTGCGTGTCATTGAAGACATAAAAGTGATTGAGGATGAAAGTGTTAAAAAGGTCCCTCATGCTATCATTCATCACCACTATATTACAGATGAACTCAAACAAGCACAGCATTATATGGGTACCACAAGGTCAGGTTACTTGTTTTGACGTAACCAACATTAGCAAATCTTAGTCGTCCATCTTGACATTGGAATATGCCCTGCTATAAAGTCTTGTGCTTTTCCAGGACATATTATCTTTCTCTTGGGAGTAAATCTTTAACTGTACACCAGGAGAACAATGTTAGATGACCTTATGAGATTTGCTGTGAATGAGGATGGAATCTTTCTTTTTTTAAACAGGAAGGATAAACATTTTACTTAATAAGCAGTAAGAGAAAAGTATTAAGTCAGCTAGTTTAGAATTCAGTCGAACAATTTTTTTGCATTGTCATGTGACGAGGTTGCAAAAAAAGATTTGTAAATTAAGATTAGATTGAAGGACAGAGAGGACAGTAACTGCTGACACTGTATTCAGTTTAGTTCATATGAGATGTATTAGTTTCCCTCAAAAAACCAACCAAAAAAAACAACTGACTCAAACAGTTATAAGTTAAAAATAAAATATCATATTTTGTAATATATTTATAAGCGCTACGCCCCCTTTCCCCCTTTAATTCTCTTATTTTTAAAGACATATTCAACATAGTAATAAAATACCAAAATATTTCATTCATTTAACACAGTTCTGATCAAATCCAGAGTTGTAAACAATAAAAACGGCAGCGTTATTGCAGTATTACAGGAGGTAACGTCTTCACAGAGTTTAACATGGTTACAAATCACACGAGAGCTAATTAAACTCTGCAGGTCCGGTGAAATTTAGCACTTTATAATAACAAAGGGGAAATAAAAAAACTTACAGAGTCCATGTCGATCGGTCTTCATGTCAGGAACCAGAAGTAAAAATATTTGAATGAAATAATGAGATATTAATTCAAATCGAGGAACGTCACCTACGCCAGCAGCGTAAACCACCGTTCAGAGCAAGTGATATATGGAGCTGCGCTGCCAGGACTTTTACTTTTTATTGGTGGGCTGGACTAAGAGAAAACGCACATTCAGCTGCAAGCACACAAGAGCAAGTAAACCGCTAAATGTTTAAATAAAAAATAATATAAAATAAAATAAAATGATCACATTTATATTTAAATTAAATTAAATTATTCAAATTAAAAGTATTAATTAAAAACACTTTAGGAACACATTTTTTATTAATTTAAAATATGTATTATTATTATTATTATTATTATTATTATTATTAAATAAAATTTAAG